>NC_043701.1:85860431-85973228 GCF_006229205.1 Suricata suricatta
TAATAGTCCCCAAATCACACTCCTGGCTACACAGAACCATTTAAAAACTGAAAAATGGGGTTTATTTTGAGTTTTTACAGACAGATGGTAATATTTAAAATAAAATAAATAAAATAAAATAGAGAAAAAGAAAAGTATAAGCATACGTGTTAATATTTATTTTCTTCTAATTTGCATAAATTATCTAAATTATTTATGGTTGCTCATTATTTGTCTATTTTCTGTCTTCTTTGCCTTTTCTTTCCTATAGTGAACCTTGAGACTAATGAAACTGCTTGTCATTTTCGTAAATTGCTATACTATTTTGTTCCTGGATGTCTTCGTATATGCTTTTGCTACTAAATGCAACAATTTTTCACCAGAATTCTTCTGTATAAATCATCCTCAGGACCATAATCAAGGATTTCTCATAGAAATATTTTTTGTGACCTACAAAGTTATAAATGTCTTCAGGTTGCTTTTTGTATAACTCTAACAGTATGTACTACACTGTGCTGAGATCATGGATTTTATTATTTGTGTCTTCTAGTAGATGTGAGCTCCTTTAGCAAAAAGATTCTACTTGGTTTATCTAATATTGACAATCATGGATCTGGAATAGAGGTTATAGAATTGAGTAAATGAGTGAAAGTATAAATGAAGACATAGAGCCTCAAACTTCAGTGATTCTGTATGCACTGCCATATAATGTAGCCAAACTCCAAAAAAATACATTCACGGGAAACTAAATAGGAAATCTCTAAGCAAGCAATCAAGTCAATCAGTTCAATTAGTTATTATTATTGCCATTACATTACAGACCAATCATTTCAGTTATTCTAATGGCCAAATCAGTTTAGTCACTGACTGAGTTACTTTGTATTCCATCCCCTACTCTGGAGTCAAAACTGGCCAGGAAATTTGGACTTTCCTCTTGAAAGCTGAAATTATCACTGCATAAGTCACAGATTAACCAAATGATTTAAAAAAATCATTAGAAAGCTGGAAGAGCAGTTATGTCTTCTCAGCAATAAGATGTGGTATAAAGATGTAGGTTTCAGTTCCTGAACTCTTTACCTTCTAAATGTGGGACCTTAAAGAAGACACCTTTTTTAGTCCTCTGTTTATTCATTTATTTATATTTGAAAAAGTTGAAGACAAATATCCATCATATGTGGGAGTGGAGAAATGGCATGAGACTGATGAGGTAACATATGAAAAATGCCTAGTTCCATGTTAGACACATAGTTATTAATGAATATTAGTTTCATCTTCTAATCACCACTTTCTCTCTCCTAACACTACTTACTGATCTCTGCTTGCCTTTGGAAACCAACTGAGCACTGGGGCAGTTTGGTAGAGATTCACAGATGTCACCCAGACTTCCTTTGCGCTTTGAATGTAGTAGAGGTTGAACCAGTGTAAGTGCACTGAGAAGAATAATTGTAGTTGACCATTGAACAACATGGAGTTTAAAGGCACTGGATACCTTCCCTCATGAAGTCAAAAATCCATGTATAAGTTTTGATTCCCCCAAAACATAAATACTAATAACTTACTGTTGACCAGAAGCCTTATTGATAACATAAAGAACTAATTAACACATGTTCACTATGTTATACGCATTTCCTACTATATTCTTAGAGCTAGAAAAAAGAATAAGTCATTAGAAATCATAAGGAAGATAAAAAAATATGTATAGGATCAGACTGTGTTTGTCGGCAGAATTCCACATATAAGTGGACCCTTGTAGTTCCAATTCATGTTGTTCAAAGGTAAACTGTATTTTCTTTCCTCCCTCTGTCTTTCTTTCTTCCATCTTTCTTTCTCTCTATCCTCTTCTTCCTCCTCCTCTTCCTGCTCTTTCTCCTTTTTTTCTATGAATCTAAGCAAATCTAAGAAATGCAAAGACATTTTAAAATTAAAAGTTCATCTAATGAAAATGTTAGAGTATCTTTCCTCACTCCATCTAAAGTAGTCAACAATCTCTAATCTTTATTTCTATATGAATTATTTTTCAGATTCATAGTAAAGTGCTTTAACTCATCAGAAGCTGATCAAAAAATTTGTATGCTCCCCTCCTATCAGAAATGTACTTAATGTACTTAAATGTACTCTACAAATCTGCCATATGTTATTTACCTTGGTAAAAAAAATTAGTATTAGCTAATTTGTTTAATTTTGTGTAAACAAAACAACCAATTGATTGATGAATACTTTACTTTTCAGCTCATTGTGTGAACATTAGGTAGGTAGATACAAATTAAATTATTCTACTGTAGCAGGCATGATAGGGAGGCATTTTCTAGTGTGGGCAGAGATTATAGGTGCTGAGAAAGACTTCTAAGGTATTAGACAACTATTTGGTGGAAAATGGTTAATAAACACTAATTAAGTCAGCTACAAAGAAAACCCTTGGGAGAAGATCAATATTATGAAGTGTTTAAACTGGCTTTTCACATTTACCAAATCTATGTGCAACTGGGCAAGCTGCAATTCCTTCTTTGCTTTCCTACTGTCGTCTCCTCTTTCATTTAAACTGAAAGTTGGATTGCAGTTTACCTTTCTAATCATCTCTTACTCTCTAAAGGAACTTATTGAAGTTGCCATATATATGTTGTATATTTCGTAATCTTGTCTAACTTTGAGTCACTGAGTATGGTCAGTATGTAAAGCTGATAAATCTGCTAAGATTAACAAAACAAAACAAAAGTTTCCCAGTTCCTTCCCCCAAGGTAGAGCTCCAGGGTAAAACTCCAAGGTAAAACTGTATTGGATTGACAAGGAAAGTGAAAATAGTTCTGAGATCAGCACAAACTTCCACGATATAGAGCAAAGAAATGCTTACATGGTCACAAGCAGAATCACTAGGTAGACAGGATATGAAGTACATTGTGAATACAAGCTGCTCTCATTAATAATTGGTTGATTAAGAGGCCCTCTAGAATAACAACAACTGTAATAACAAAAGAAGTATGACTGGAACACATTATGTGGCAGGTACTAAGGTACTTTTCATTCTTGTGGCCATTACTTGAGGCAGGCACTATTTAGGATCCCCACGTTACAGTAGGGATTCCCATTTTATGATGGGTCATCCAAATCTCAAACCAGTTAGGTAATTACCAAAAATTACATTGCTACTAGATGATAAAGTTGGGAACTGAACTCAAATAGCATGATTCTAGCCTCCATGCTCTAACTAAGACCACTTTTCTTTTTGTTCAAAGCATCAAGTTCTAATTTCACTGAGACTGGGTCCAGGATTTCAGACTTGGTGGTGAGGCTATCAACAGTACCTTAGGCAATCACTGATGATAGGTAATGGAATTAGGTACATAGGCAAAATTCAGAAAATACTTATTTTTTCAGAACAAAAGCTAGAACACAGGACAAAAATAAAAGCAAAATGATCAGAAAAAAAAACACACTTAGAGGCTAGGATTTCAGAAATCTCTGCAAGAACATTTACCATTTTCTAAGCTACTCTCTTCAGGCCACCTGTAGCACGATCTGCAAAGGCCTTATAGTTTTCCTTTTTTTTTTAATATTTATTCATTTTTGAAAGAGAGAGAGAGAGAGACAGAGCATGAGCAGGGCAGGGGCAGAGAGAGAGGGAGACACAGAATCTGAAGCAGGCTCCAGACTCTCAGCTGTCAGCACAGAGCCCAATGCAGGGTTTGAACCCACAAACTTCAAGATCATGACCTGAGTCGAAGTGGGATGCTTAACCGACTGAGCCACCCAGGCGCCCCCCTTACAGTTTTCATTAACACCCTAGAACTATAAGTGAAGCCTTATTTTCTTAAAGCTTATTATGTGTCTGGTATTGAAACAGGGCATTATGTACATTATTTCATTTATTCTTGCAGTTTTGTAAAGTATTATTTGACCTATGTTAAAGCTGAATTCATGAAAACTTAGGAGGTTAGCAACATTTTTCAAAGTACAAAGTCTAGAAAGGAAATCATAAAAATAGAAATTTCAACAAAGTTATTTTATAAGCATCTGACCGTTAAAGTCGAAAGATCATAATTTCAAGTGTTGATGTGGATAAGTAACACATGATATAGAGCCTTCCATACACTGTTTGTGAGGGTATAGACTGGGGCATTTATCCTGGAAATCATTTTGGAAGGCAATTAAATTACCAATATTTATTTCAGATATATATCCCAAGGTATATATCACAAAATTTTATGAGGATCTTCATTAGATCATGGTTTGTGATAGTAAAGAGTTACAGGTGTCTGTCAAAAAAGTGCCAAAAATGAAAATGGGCTGCCATGTAACAGTTAAAAGCAAAGGTGTATGTGTATATGTGTCAGGATGGATAGATCTAAAAGCATTATATAGAATGGAATAAAGTATTTATAAATCATATGTTTGATAAGGAACTCATATCTAGAATATACATGATAACTTACAAACCAATAATAGTAAGACAAATTATCTAGTTAAAAATGAGCTAAGGTTATGAATAGATGTTTCTCCAAAGAAGATATACAAATGTCAGTGAGTATATGAAAAGATGCTCAACATCAATATTCATTCAGGAAATGCAAATCAAAACCATAATGAAATATTACTACACACCCACGAGAATGTGTATAGTAAAAAAGACAGAAAAAAAAGTGTTAGTGAGGATGTGAAGAAATTGAAAGTCTCATATATTGTTGGTGGGATTGTAAACTGGTGCAGCATTTCCTTAAAATGTTAAAGAGTTGTCATGTGATCCAGAAATTCCACTCCCACATATATACCCAACACAACTAAAAATGTATGTTTATACAAAATCCAAATATTTACAGCAGCATTATTTACAATAGCCAATAGTAAAATAGTCCAAATATCCATCAACTGATGAATAGGTAAACAAAATCTAATATATCCATACAATGAAATATTACTCATCTTTCAAAAAAATGAACTACTGATACTACTATCCACAGATGAACCTTGGAAACATTATGCTACGTAAAGGAGGCCAGTGGAAAAGACCACATATTATTAATTCTATTCATATGATCTCATTTGTCTCTTTCTTCCTCTTCATATGAAATGTTCAGATTAGGAAAATCTACAGAGACAGAAAATAGATTAATGTTTTTGTAGGACTGGAAAGATGAGTGGGGAGACTAGGGAATGACAATAAATGAGAATGAGGTTTCTTTTAGGGACAGGAAAATGTTCTAAAATTGTTCCTGGAAATAGTTGCCCAACCCAATATATATATTAAGAACCACTGGATCGCATATTTCAGATGAGTAAAATGTATGGTATGTGAATTAAAACATTTCTTTAATATGCTGTTAAAACATAGCACTGAATAATATAAGCAAAATAGCAGACTGAGTGGCTCCAAGCTCCCATCACCTGGCAAAACACTCAAAACGTTCAAAAGTAAGCAGAAATTGTCAGAACTAATTTTGTCAGAACCCTGGAAAAGGTTTACAGTGACCAACTGAATGTTGAATAAAGAAAAAGGCAACTTAAAATGGTTAGAAAATTTCATGGAATTTTTCTTTGCCTTTGTCCTACCCACTCCCTGACTCAGTGGCAGTCTTGATGAGGACAGATAGTATTCCCAGAATGGATCCCAGATCCCTAGTTCTGAATACAGAAGAGAAAATCTTTTCTGCAAATAATTGTGTAGATCTATGCTAACCTTTCTGGAGCTTCTTGAAGAACTCAAGGCACTGTCTCTGTTTTGCCTAATTTTGAACTCTTCCTGACCAGAAAAGCAGCTGATGACTGGCGCAAAAGATTAGGCTATTACTTATAAAGTAGACCATCTAAGGGCTGGGATAAACATAGAAACAAACACAAAGAAACAAGAGTATATGGCCCATCCACATGATAGAAACTATCCCTGCAGAAGTCCATATATCACAGTTACAAGATAAAGCTTTAAAACAAGTCTGAAATATGTTCAAAGGGCTAATGAAAAACAAGGACCAAGAATTAAAGGAGAGCATGAAAACAATGTATAAACAAAATGATGAAATGAACCGAGCAATAGAAATTATAAAAGAAATCAAACAGAGGTTCAGGAGCTTAAAAGTACAACTAACATGAATATTTCACTAGAGAAAATCAACAGCAGATTTGAGCAGGCAGAAGACAGAATCCAGAAACATGAGGATAAGACAATTAATACTTTCCAGTCTGTGGACAATACAAAAAGAATGACAAGGGGCCTCTGGGAGGCTAAGTTAAGCATCCGACTTTGGCTCAGGTCATCATCTCACAGCTCATGAGTTCAAGCCCCACATTGGGCTCTGTGCCGACAGCTCAGAGCCTGCAGCCTATTTCAGATTCTGCATCTCCCTCTCTCTCTGTCCCTCCCCCACTTGTGCTGTGTCTCTCTCAAAAACAAATAAACACTTAAAAAAAATGAGAAAAGTGCTTTTGGGCCCGGTGCTGCAGGGAGATCCTAGAAAAGCGAAATGGAGGGGTGTGTATCTAACCTAATGGTCTGCAACCTGGCCTACAGCGGGAAGCTGGAGGAACTGAAGGAAAGGATCCTGGCTGATAAATCCCTGGTGATTAGAACTGACCGGGACAGCAGAACCACATTGCATTAGGCCTGCTCCGCTGGACACACCAAAATTGTTGAATTCTTGCTGCAGCTTGGAGTGCCTGTGAATGATAAAGATGATGCAGGTTGGTCTCCGCTTCATATTGCTGCGTCTGCTGGCCGGGATGAGATTGTGAAAGCCCTTCTGGGTAAAGGTGCCTAAGTGAATGCAGTCAACCAAAATGGCTGTACTCCCCTACATTATGCAGCTTCCAAAAACAGATACGAGATCGCCGTCATGTTACTGGAAGGCGGGGCTAATCCTGATGCGAAGGACCATTATGAGGCCACAGCAATGCACCAGGCGGCAGCCAAGGGTAACTTGAAGATGATTCATATCCTTCTGTACTACAAAGCATCCACAAATATCCAAGACACTGAGGGTAACACTCCTCTATACTTAGCTTGTGATGAGGAGAAAGTGGAAGAAGCAAAACTGCCGGTGTCCCAAGGAGCAAGTATTTACATTGAGAACAAAGAAGAAAAGACACCCCTGCAAGTGGCCAATGGTGGCCTGGGTTTAATACTCAAGAGGATGGTGGAGAGTCAAGCAGCTGAGATTCATTCTTCCTGTGTGCGTCTGGTGCTTGTCCCCAGTGCCTGGGAAGCTAATGACTCGTGCCCAAAGCACCATCTGCGGATGACAGAGGTCTTTTCTTGTCTTCAGCGTGTCCTATAAACCTGTTGAATGTCGTTCCTGCTGAGGTGTTTGGTCCAAGTTTGCAAATTGCTTTCCAGGCATCAATTCACTGTTGAGATTCTTCTTCTATTGTTGCGTCTGATTCTGTGCTGAATCTTGGTTAATTTCGAGTAAGTGATTCTGTGGCTGTTGTGAGTATTTGGCACCCTCAAGTCCCCTGTGAGGCAGAACAATCCTGGTAGCACCAGGCCATTTGTCCCGCCACGTGTTCCTAGGGAGGTTCTCGTCTTTCAAGCCCACTCAGAAGCTTATACCACATACTTCTGTTTTTCACAACATACATTGCAACTTTATTTTTCTTACAGGAAGAATACCTATATATTTTAAAGGACCAAATTTTTTGTCGGAGGCATGCTACCTGAGTTCAGAATTCATAAACACTAAAATAATGAAAAATAACAGCCTGTGTACTTATGCATCTTTTTAATAAAATGTGTTGTTTTTAAAAAGGAAGTTTGAAAGTACGTATATTAAGTCATCATCCTGTATTGCAAAGAAATGTTAAGCTTGTTACCATGATATGTAACAAAAATGGATTCTGATTTATATTTCAAAAACCAAATATAAAATGATGTGAGAATCAAAAAAAAATGAGAAAAGTAAATAGAGCCTTAGAGATATGTGGGACACTGTCAAACGGACCAACATCTACTGTATGGGAATCCCAGAAGAGAGAGGGGCAGAAAGCATACTTGAGTAGTAATGGCGGAAAACTTCCCAGACAAATTGAGATGTAGATCCATCCTAATTCTAAGGGAATTCAAAGTTCATTAGAATTGTTTATATAAAAGTATACACTTTTAATTCTATGATTTCATCATCTCCATGACCTTGGCTCTTTTCTTAATGTTTATTTATTTAAGAGAGAGAGAAAAAGTGAAAGTGGGGGAGGGGCAAAGAGAGAGTGACTCCCACGCAGGCTCTGTGTCATCAGCACAGAGACTGAAGCAGGGCTTAAACTCAAGAATTATGAGATCACAACCTGAGCCATTATCAAGAGTTGAATGCTCACTTGACTGAGCCACCCAGGTACCCTTCCATGACCTCCATGACCCTCCTAATCCACCTCAGCTACCTACTCCAATGGCCTCACCACAGCCTTTCACTTCACTCAGAATTTCTTCTTCTATTACAACAAGGAAACCAATTACCCCACTTGCTCTACAAAACCTCAATTCTTTATAACTATTTTATTTAGTTACTCCTATTACAATTGTTCCTCAGCTGCATCAAGACCCTCAGTGTGTGATCCCCCATATTTTTGATCTCCCAATCATATTGTACCTTTTTCTCTTCCTTAGCCCAGTTTTGATTTTATACTCTACCTTTTCAAATCTGTTGATTCTTTCTATGAACATCATATTTCACCAAATTCCAACCTTTTCTTATGTCTGTATCTTGGCTGCTGTTGGCTACACCTATATATATAGTAGTATATGTATTTACTACATTGAGATCTAAAAATGTGTGGTCTTCCTCTTCAGAGGATCAATTCTTCTATATTTCCCTAGTTACTTTTTTTAATCTTCTTAGTACCATATCTTCCTCTGAATTTCTTTCTTCTTTACAAAACTTCAACAATGCCACCACTATCCTCACTCATGATAAATAATCTCAGATAAACTATTAATTATCCCCTCCATGTTTTTAACCTGTCATTTGATTATGGCTCTTTCTTATCAACATTTTAACAGAGAAAATATTTTCCAACCTTAACAAATCTCCTTAAAGCTCATATCCAAGTACCCCTGCCTCAGATATCAACTTATCCCCCTTTTTACACCTGCAAGCTTCTTCAATGGATTATCCTAAATGTCTTTATATTCTAACTTCCTAACCTCTTCTTAATCCATAAATATGGTTTTCCTATCTGAATACCTGAAAACTGACCAATGTGATTTTAAATTACAAGTGGCTGAATTCCACAGATAGTCCACACATATTATGCTACTCAGTTATCTTCAGAAAATGCACTATTTACTAGTCCCACTTTGAAATACTCTTTCTTTGGCTTGCATGATACCCAAATACCCTTGGCATTCTCAAAAACATTTCTTGGTTTTTCTTTCCAATTCTTAAATATTGAGTTTAAAGGATGTTTTTCTATATCTTTCTTTTCTTTCACTCAATCAGTGATTCTCAAATATTTTGGGGGTTTTGAGTAAAAGTCACATCTTAGTAGAAGACTCATGAGAGTCTCCATCTTCTTCATCAGTAACAATTTCACAAGACACTTAGTTCCACCATTGGTAGGAGCAACATAACTTAAGGCCAACAAGGTATTTACCTCAATAGAGCTGTTGGTGATAGGAGAAATAATGAGGAAAGGATAGTGGTTTTGAGATGTAGGCTCAACAGGCATAAAAGTACCTTCATTCACTATCAAGTAACGATTTGTGGAGATATGGAAGAACCCATGGAAACTAATAGCAGTATTTGAAGAAGGAGACTTCTACTTATAAAGAAGGTGGGAAATAAAAGCTTTCAGATTTGGATTTGTCTTACAATACTAGTAGGTGAAATTTAGGACATATTGACAGAACACAGAATTAAATAAGTACAAATATATAATATAAAGAAAAGTAGTTTCACACAGTTGGCATTAAGAGAAATAAATGTCAAAGCAAACCTCACTCATTCCCTACTATAATAATTTCCACTGAAAAAACTGGTTCTGTTTTTATTTTATTTATTTTATTATTTTTTAACTTTTCATTGTAATTCCAGTTAGCTAACATGCAGTGAGTGTTATATTAGTTTTAGGTGTATAATATAGTGATTCAACAATTACATACATCATCCAGTGCTCATCATGACAAGTGAACTCCTTAATCCTCATCACCTATTTCACTCATCCACCCCACCTTCCTCCCCTCTAGTAACCATCAGTTTGTTCTCTATAATTAAGTATCAGTGTCTTGATTTGTCTTTCTTTTGCTTTTTTCCCTTTGCTTGTTTGTTTTCTTACATTCTACATATGAGTGGAATCATATAGTATTTGTCTTTCTCAGACTGACTTATTTCACTTACCATTATCCTCTCTAGTTCCATCCATGTCATTACAAATAGCTAGATTTTATTTTTTATGGCTGAATAATATTCCATGTATATGTATACCCCTTCTTTTTGCATGCACCAATCAATGGACATCTGGACTGATTCCATATCTTGGCTATAAATAATGTTGTAGTAAACATGGGGGTGTATGTTTTCCTTTGAATTGCTGTTTTTGTATTCTTTGTATACTGTAAATACACAGGAGTGTGACTGCTGGGTCATATAGTAGTTGTATTTTTAATTCTTGAAGGAAGCCTTTTCACAGTGGCTGCACTAGTTTTCATCCCCATCAAGAGTGCACAAGGGTTCTTTTTCCTCCACATCCTTATCAATACCTGTTGTTTTCTGTATTTGATTTTAGTCATTCTGACAGATGTGAAGTGATTATTTCCTTGTAGTTTTGATTTGCATTTCCTTTGTAATCAGTGATGATGAACATCTTTTCATGTGTCTGTTGGCCATTGTATGCCTTCTTTGGAGAAATGTCCGTTCATGTCTTCTGCCCATTTTTCAGTTGGATTCTTTAAATTTTGGGTATTGAGTTTTAGAAGTTCTTTACATATTTTGGATATATCAGATATATCATTTGCAATATCTTCCCTCATTCTGTAGGTTGCCTTTTAGTTTTGTTGATTGTTTAGTTTGCTGTGCAGAAGCTTTTTACTTTGATGCAGCTCCAAAAGTTTATTTTTGATTTAGTTTCCCTTGCCTCAAGAGACATTTCTAAAAAAAATGTCAAATAAGCTACTGCCTGTGTCCTCTACTAGAATTTTTATGGTTATATGTCTCACATTTAGGCCTTTAATCCATGTTGAATTTATTTTTTGTGTATGGTGTAATAGAGTGGTCCATTTTCTCTCCTTTGCATGTTGCTGTCCAATTTCCCCAACATTATGTGTTGAAGAGAATGTCCTTTTTCCATTGAATATTCTTTCCTGCTTTGTCAAAGATTAGTTGACCATATAGAGTTAGTTCTGTTTGTAAATTTTTTTATGTTTTTTAATTTATTTTTGAGAGACAGAGAGAGACAGACAGTATGAGCAGGGGAGGGTCAGAGACAGAGAGAGACACAGAATCCCAAGCAGGCTCCAAGCTCTGAGCTGTCAGCACTGAGCCCGACTCAGGGCTCAAACCCATGAACCGTAAGATCATGACCTGAGCCGAAGCTGGAGGCTGGATGCTAAACCAACTGAGCCACCCAGGCACCCTGAGTTAGTTCTGTTTTTAAAGGAGATATTGTGTATTTAACCTTTCTCAGCTCTATCCTATAAAGAATTACTCTCTTTACCTTTTGAAGCCTCTCCTACTGCTCTCAGGATACAAACTCAGGTTACAGTTTTCTCACATAAATGTCAATTAATTTTTAAGGAACTATTTTTCTCTAATTTTGTTATTTAGATAAAAATTTCCTCTAAGGAATAATTATACCAATAAGGATTTTCTTCAAGTAAAATCTTCATAGATTTAATATTTATCCATTAAGAAGAAAGCAGATTTTATTTTATTTATTTAATATAATTTATTGTCAAATTGGTTTCCATACAACAGCCAGTGCTCATCCCAGCAAGTGCCATCCTTAATGTCCAAAACTGATTTAATTTTAAAACAAAGAACAGTTTCTTGAAAAAATAATCATATTAACATGTAGTAAGATAATTTCTTAGAAAAAGATTAATCTTTCCACAGCATGTCTATTGTCATATGAAATGTCTGCTCACAATGGGGTGCCTATATGGTGCAGTTGGTTAAGCTTCTGACTTTGGCTCAAGTCATAATCTCACAGCTTGTGGGTTCAGGTGCCGTGTTAGGCTCTGTGCTGACAGCTCAGAGCCTGGAGCCTACTTCTGATTCTGTGTTTCCCTCGCTCTCTGCCCCTCCTTTACTCACACACTCTCTCTCTCAAAAGTAAACAAACATTAAAAATTTTTGTAAAGACCTGCTCATGTCAATTAACTGCATCCATGATAGTTTAAAAATTCTATAAGTAGGTCCCAAGTCTACCTAGTCCCAAGGAACTACCCCAACTTTTATTCCCTGGTTTGTCTTTTATGAAATATATTGAATAAGTAAACAAACAAAAAGTCTTGCTTTCCAATCAGGCAAATACATTCTTTATCTTCTAAACATGTCTTCTCATTTCCAAATCTGTGATTTTATTTATTGTACTGTGTATCTCTCTTGGAAGGCCCATCTTAATCTTTTTTACCTACTTAAATACTACTCATACCTCAAAACCTTGACTACATATATTCTCTTTAAAAGTGTTTGACTGAGGACTTAGCCCATTGTGATCTATTTCTTCTTAGACTTCCTTGCACAAAATAATGTTTTAAATAAGATAGCATATAAAATGTGCTATGCGTAGTCATACATGGGTTCCAAGTGTTTATATTTGTAGGATACGGCCATTGCAATTATTGTTGTTTTGACTATTCCCATAACAGCATATGCTGTCTTTACTATTATTTAACCTTTCATGGTTTTCAATGTCCCCCCAACTAGGCTATTACCTAGAGACCACAGCTTTACTTCTTCACATTGAATACAGCTACCAACACACAAGGCTCAATGAATAATTTAAATAATAAAAACTGAAGAAAAGAAAAGAAAGAAGAGAGAAAAAGGGAGAAAGAAAAGTAGATGCAAAAAATTATGAAACATGAACATGGATCACTAACCTCCAAGTCACTTTATAAACATGTTTTCAAAACAGCCTAAAGACCGATTGTTGAATTAATGTTTGTAAAATTGCTTAAATATTATATACAATGCTATACAGCTATGGGCATTAAAAACTAATCTAAATCTGATACCAGAATGGCTTCTGCTCTCAATACTATTGAATTGAATTGTCTTTTGAATTTGTCCCACACCACTCTGTCCCTTAGTAAATTTAATGAAAATTGTGCAATACTTGTGGGATTTAGAATAGTTCAGAGTGAATTCTAATGAAATTCTGTGAAGAGTCAGTCATCCTATTACTAAAAGATACTTGTCTTTCCAAAGAGACAACTTAAAAGTTTTTAACTACAGACAAGAGATTTGCTATAGAGCCAGGATGTGAAAAACTCACTTCAAATCTTACCACTTTTAAATATACATTTGAGAAAGCAAGTCAGGACTGCTAAAGGGGTTGTTTTATTTTTAGATCATTTTAGATCATCAAATACCCATTACGTGTTCCATAATAGTTATTTTACAATACATAAATGTGTATTTACACAGAAAGTAAGATTCTTTACAAATGCACTTTTTAAAAAATCTGGTATAAATACCTATATATTTAAACAGGTCTTCTGTTTCCATTTATGTTTACTATAAAAATAAACAAACCACATAGTTGCTATTACATCCTTAGAATAATTTTAAATAATGTATGGAAGAAGAAGAAGAAAATGAAAAAAAAAATTGATGACCAGAGAAATTTAATTAGTTAAAAGGGGATACTCTTGAATAAAAGAAAGCTTGTATGTTTTCAAAACATTAACATAATTTTACTTCCATATGTAAAATTTCAAATTCCCTTCTATTACATTTTGAGTGTCCTTAAAATGCTGTTGAGCTGAAATTTCTCTTGCTTGAACTTTTTAGCTGATGGTTTTCTATCTGAAATGTTTTAAGTTTATTCTTAGAGGGCATTTGAATTTAAATATTGTAGCAAAGGTATTAGTTTGGAAGTACTCTTTGTAATAATGGTTCTAAAATATAGTAGCTTAAAAATAGGTAGTCAACAGAATACTACTTTCAAGCAGTGTGTTGGATAAGATAGTCTGAAAAGTCTCCCTGCTAGAAAACAAGTAGATTCTTATGAAATAAGACTGTTGGTGCCTCTCTATGTTCAAATTTCCCCTCTTTAAAAAGACACAGCCATATAGGATTAGGGCCCACCAAAATGATCTAATTGATCACCTGAAAACACCTTGCTTCCAATTAAGGTCATACTCACAGGTACTGGAGGTTAGAACATCTGTATCTTTGCAGAGGTGAGAGGACACAATTTAACCAACACCATGATATAAAAATATTAAATTAATACATAACTTTATGGAACAAACCTGTTAGAGACTAATTTGAGTATCTCACAGATATACACAAATATATATAAAAATCCATTGATTTTTATAAATAGTTTATATTTATTAATATGATAACAGATCATATGTTTCTAGATAGAATTCTAAATGGAAAAACATGAATTAAAATGGGGAAAAATAAATCACATCTTCACTTTGCAGAGCTGTGATATATATTTTCCTTTATATTCTTTCTACTTTGTCATTAAAGTCACATAGATTCACAGGAGATGTCACATTAATTGAGATATCTCTGAACATGGTGTAGAAAAAGGTCACATTTAATCAAAGCAGATCAGATTATTCACCAAGTCTTGGTCTTGGCCATAATGTAGCATCATAGGTTTCATATTGAATTTATCTTATGTATGCATCTCTTAAAAGTTAACTAAACTTTGTTTATTTAAAGGTAACATAATCTGCAAACACAACAAGTCATAAGCCAAAAAGAGGAAAATCTTCACACATATATGCTGAAAATCTGAATCTATAAACAGTTTTCGTAGTCTAGAGGTCTAATATTTTGTAGATAGAGGTCTAATATTAAAACTTCAAAAAATGCTCTTTATTATGATTAATTAGAATGGCTAATTCAAATAAAAAAGGGAAAAATAAAATTGATAAATATACTTTGATAAATATAGTGAAATATGTTTGCTAATATCTTTGTGTAAAAGAAGGACTCAAATCAATCGGCACGGAATTTCCTCAATATTTCAGTCTAAATAAAAGTATTCAAACTAGCAGCTACAAAACAAGCAGGCTGTGCCTCTATCAACTTCATGAAAATCTGATCCCTTATTTAAAGTGCCAGAAATTCTTTAGGGATATCTCCCATGCTCTTTTGAAAGGGATTATGTAAGCAATTACCTCCTCATTTTTCTCCAGTCTAGTTTCCTGTTTGATGTTGGGTAACAACTTTGTTAATTATAAAGACACTGAATCAGTAAGAATTATGCCAAGAATATAAAAACTAAGTGTTTAAAGTAGAATATAATACAAAAAATTACTTATAGAGTTGATGGATGTGAAAAGAAGTCAAACAGAAAATGGTGAGATAAGAGAAAGATTTGCCATATCAGGAAACTGCTAAGAACCCTAGGCTGGATGGACAACAGAGGTGGTGTTAGCAGATGGGCCATGATTGTCCAACTAGAATGACTGTGGATGTCTGGAGTTAGTGTCACTGAGATGATGCGCCTATTGCCAGAGAAACCATGTACATTTTCTCTTTCCTCATTATCTTCAATATTCTGCCTCCTATTGACTGAAAAACCAGTGGACATGAAGTCAGAGTACATCAACTAAGGTCAAGCCAGGAAAGAGGAAATATTTCGGTTTGTTTTAAAAGAAAAATTTTGATACAGAGAAGTAACATGTTTGAAAGGAGAACTAAAAGCCATCATTCAGGTGGTAAAACAAGATCAGGAAGTCTCTACCATTACAGCCTGGAGAACCGTAGGAAGGAATCAGTTCTACCAGAACCCAGGGCCATCTGGGAGGAGTTAGAACTGCAGGAAACACTGCCCAATGGAAACTGGGAGAATGAAGACAACTTAGTCTGTTGGAAACTTGGGAGAGGGGGAAGTCTTTGCTTTCCTTCCATTTCCAATCTGGATCAGATCTGTTATTATGTAGATTCTAAGGCTGTCTATGATTTGTTCCTACCTGCCAATATTTGTAGATAAATGAGAATGACCTATGACCCACTTTTGCTGTATAGATTATCCATAAATCTCTGGTTTGAGTATGTTAAAAGCTCAATTTTTATGAGGAGATTCATAGAAATTTAATAACTATAAAAGCAAAAACTATTCTATTGCCTTCATCTTTCCAGAATCCTTTCATTCCCCTTTTTATATCTCAAGTCACTATTAAACATATTTATTTATTATTTATTTATTTTTGATTGACAAAATTTCACAGTTATTTCTGATGTTTAATATCCATTCAAAAACAGAACCAGATGTGTTCTTGATGTTTTTCTTTTTTTTAAAGCATGAAGTTATTTGAAGATCTTTTTTTAAAAATAGTTTATCGTCAAATTAGTTTCCATACAACACCCAGTGTTCTTCCCCACAAGTGCCCTCCTCCATCACCACCGCCTCTTTTCCCCCCTCCCCCTTCCCCTTCAACTCTAAGTTTGTTTTCAGTATGCAATAGTCTCTCAGGTTTTGCGTCCTCTCTCTCTCCAACTCTCTTTCCCTCTTCCCCTCTCCCTGGTCCTCCATTAAGTTTCTCCTGTTCTCCTGTTAGACCTATGAGTGCAAACATGGTATCTGTCCTTCTCCGCCTGACTTATTTCACTTAGCATGACACCCTCAAGGTCCATCCACTTTCCTACAAATGGTCATATTTCATTCTTTCTCATTGCCATGTAATACTCCATTGTATATATATACCACATCTTCTTGATCCACTCATCAGGTGATGGACATTTAGGCTCTTTCCATGTTTTGGCTATTTTTGACATTGCTGCTGTGAACGTTGGGGTACATGTGCTCCCATGCATCAGCACTTGTTTATTTATTTATAGTCTTTAAATCAGTTTTACTATATGACATATCCTTATTCTTGTTATCTAATTATTGTATTAGTAGTATCTGTTGACTCCTTTTAATTGTGGAATTTTCCTTGTGGTTTTATTCATTTTTGTCTGTGTGCTCACATATTAACATCTACAAACTGCAAAACTATTGGTAACCCCTAAAGACTAGTCTCTCTAGAGCAGGTTAGTGTTTATTCAGGTTTATCAAAAGTTTGGAACAACCTTTCATGATTATCTTTTGACTGGTGGTCCCTAGATCATGCTGTACAAACTCAGCCCTGCACTTCCCCCAACACACACAACCTAGTAAAAGACAAATCTTTTCATAAATTCTGAGAAAACTGTTTTTTCAACTTGTGCTGGGTCCAAAGACAAAAACACTTTCTTGTTGATTACTTGTGCTTATTCACTTATAAATTCAGGTTGATAGGGGATACCACTATTAACTCCTTCCTCACTCATGATGTCAGCCTTATTTTCTTCCAGGCTGATGATAACTAAATCCCAACCATGGCTTCAGGGCCTTCCTTTGATTTTTTTTTACAATTCTTTATTTGTGACCTGTAGGAATTTTCTTTGCACCCTGGTGAGCTCAGCTTTACATTTCTAAGGATGTTGGTTACATTGGTTAAGTATTTTTTAAACAACAAAATTTGCAGGTTGACAGAAACAACAGTCTTCAATCTATGGCACTTACAACGACTCAGGATAAAGAAAGACTTTCCAGAAAAAGGGTTTCCATTTCCAGATCCTTATTCTTTATCACTCTCCTAAAACTCATCTACCTGATAGCACCTCTACTATTCTTGGTTTCTACCACCGAGTTTTGAAATTATCCTTCTCCTGTTTTAATCTTCAAAGGTCTAAGTCCCATTCATTCCTTATTTTGTAAAGTGCATTTCCATGGATACAGAAACCTCTGGCCTACCCAATAAAGGGCCAATCTGGGTCTTTGTTGAGAAAATCAGTGACTCCAAAAATAGGTTAACAAATAGTTGAGTAAGTTAACTGCTTTCCAGTTTTTGCTTAGCTCAGCAAAATTTGAGCAACCTTGATTGGCTGTTTAGTTCATGAAAAAGAATGTTTGATGACAAATCACAATGTGACTTTTGGCATGAAATCCAGTGTTCAAAGAATGAGGCAAAACTGTTGTAAAAAATCCCTTTGTTTATCTACACTAATTTTTGTGACTATGATTTCTCAGATTCCTTTTACAAACCACCTACACAAACAAACAAACAAAAAAGAAGGAAAAGAATTACTGCTAAAATTAACTTAATCCTTAAATGTCCCAAAATATGTACGAACTAATTGTGAAAACTGCACTTAATCATACCAATAAAAATGCATTATTATAAAATTTTACTTTTTAGTATTATTTTCAAAATTGGCAACATTTAAGTTCTTTTGATAAATTGTATACTAGTAATAATTACAATGATAATTTAATCCAGAAGAAAAACTTAGTGATTTGAGTATTGTAGTTCCCAGAAATTTAAAATAAATTATACATTTGTTTTGTAATTTAAAAAAATAAAATTTAAATATATATACATATACACACAAGTTTATATATACAAGTATATATATATATACATATATACACACACATATAGTGTTGCAGTGTAGTATAGTAGAGAAATTAAAAATTATTTTTAAACACAAGATATGTTAGGATAACTTACTATGGGGAAGTGAAAAAATATATGTTTTAAGTGAAAAACTAATCACTTAAAATTTCTAATTATAAAAAAATAAGATTAATCCCTTGATAATCTTTTTAAAAAGGATTATGGTGGATATTAAATTGACACCATATTTAGATTCCATTGAATACATTTTTAAGATGATACAATTTCATCCGACAGTACCTGTATTCAAATCAGGATGTAAATTACAATTTTTGCAGAAATTTAAATTTAGAAATTTAAATTAAATTAGATAACAACAACAATGTGTGAAAGTGTTCATATTTGTCCAGAATTATATTGTGGATGTGTGAGCAAAATGTTAGAAAGTCACTAATCTAATCTGCCACATTGATGGTTATAGAGATTTTTTTATGTCAGTAGGATGCATCTTTACAGAGAAAAACATTTTCCAAAATTCCACATCATATAAGTGATTCAGCTGGATAGTCTGGTAGATCCTGTTTTCCTTTTCAGAAGTATCCTCCATGAGACCTAATAATAAGACTATAAAATTCTCCCCCTCCCTCCATGTATACCATCACATTTCTAAAGGCTTATTTATAGACATTCCTTTCACCCAGTGCCTTATGTCTAGATATCAAGAAAAAATTACAAGGCATACCAAAAACCAAAAAACTCAATTTGAAGAGATAGAGAAACCACTGGAAATAGATATGGCAGGAATGTTGGAACTATCAGACTGGGAATTTAATACTATGATTAATATGCTAAGGGCTGCAAGCACAGATGGGTAGTATAGGCAGAATGATGGACACCCTAAGAAAGAATCAAAAAGAAATGCTAAAGATAAACAATATTGTAACATAAATGAAGAATGCATCTTATGGGCTTATTAGTAGATTGGACATGGCTGAGGAAAAAATCACTGACATAAAAGTAATAAAAAGAGAATCCTCAAGAACAGAAAAGCAAAGAACACAAATATGGAAGATAACAGGAAGATAGTATCCAAGGACTGTGGAACAATTACAAAAGGTAAAACACATATGTAATGGGACACCAGAAATAGAAAAAAGGGACAGAAAAAGAACTGAAGCAATAATGGCTGAGAATTTACCCCAATCTAACATTAGAAACGAAGACACAAATCCAAGAAATTCAGAGAACACCAACCAGGATAAAATGTAAACAAATAAACAAAAACTCCAAAAAAACTACATCTAGACGACATATAATTTCAAACTGCTGAAAATCAAAGTTTAAAAAACTGAATGAAGCTGGACTAGGTGGGGAATGGAGAATCCATCACCCTAGAATTCTTTACCCTGGGAAATTATTCTTCAAAAATGAAGAAGAAATAAAACTGTCTCAGAGCAAAGAAAAAAAGAGGGAATTTGTTGCAAATAGACCTACCTTTGAAGAAATATTAAAAGAAATTCTGTAGAGGAAAGGGAAATAGTATAAATCAGAAACTTGGATCTACACACACACACACACACACACACACACACACACACACACACTGAAGAAGGAATAAGTGAATAAAAATATGTAATTCAGAACCTAGAAGATCCAAACAGAAAAAAGAGAAGTGAATTTGGAGAATGAAGAAAAATGAAATGTCTCAGAATCATACTCTCAGAACAAACTCTGTAGCCACCAGTCCAGATTGGGAGGAATGACTTCAGAAAGGGTGTCTCTAAACAGAAAAATGGAAATAGATTACTTGAGATGTTTGACTATAGAAACAAATTTTAGAATTGATGGTGAGGAAATAGTGATAAGTGCATAGAAAATGTCATAGGCTATTTAAAGTTTCCTGTTTTTCACTGAATTGAATACCACAGAGTTCAACTTATATAAGATTGTAAAAAAACTTAACAAGCAGAAAATTATGGGTTACTTGAATGAACTATGTGGAAAGGCTTTTGCTAATACTGATAACATGAGATGAAAACTGGACAAGTAAGTATAATGAGAAAAACGAAGACATTTATGTGCAGGCTTTTATAGTCATCCTTAGCATTTAATGATGATGAAATTGTATGGAAAATGGAAAGAGATTCTAAATTTTCTTAAAATAGTCAATTCTTTGAATAATGCCTTTAAATATATTTGTACAATCTCTATAAAGTAAGTAAAGGTATAACTTTGGGAAGCAGTCTCCCATGGTCCATGCACCAAAACAGCCTAAGTGTCTAGAATCAAAAGGCCCTAATTGTTCTTTCACCAGAGCTACTTCTCAGAATTGTTCAATCTGATTGTTTAATTGTTTAAAGTAACTTTTTTCTGAAAAGTGAGATAATGTACCACAAGAATGCAACAAGTAATCATGAACGGTGTCTGTTACCCTATGGAAAAGAACAGTCTTGCTTACTGTTTGTTAGAAAAGTGGCAGATTTCGTAAGCTCAGGAATCTTCTCCTGTGGTTTGCACACTGTGTGAGCAGGATGCACTTGGTGCTTCATGCTACTCAGTAAGATTTGGCTTCTGGAAAACTAGTGCAATGATGTTACTCTGCCTACTGATATTACTGTGAATAATAAATTGTCTTTTGTCTATGACCCAAGAACCTATCTTATGCAGCATCTATGGAACATTATCAACTCATAACTTATTATTTCATATGGTTAATTTAGTGGGCAGTCTTCTGCTTCTAGTTTTCCTTCATATTGTCAACTTATTTAAATAGTATTAGATTTCCACAGTAACAGGCAGAAAGCTGTGGGGTTTGTTAAAAATATGTTGGAATCTATCACATCATTTGTCATTATTGGTGATTCAAAGTTGTTGGAAATTATTGAAACACTGGGAGTTGGGTCAAAGATTATCCAGATCAGCAGTTGACAGCTGAATTGATTGTATTGACTTACTTTTCAATTTAAAATCTATTTACTGAATAATTATGATTGGAGAAATTCTTCCAAAGAGATTTAAAGCAAATTCATATATTATTTTTCTTTATTTTCAGAAGTAGATGGAATTAATCACTGTATATCACTTAGAAAAAACATTCAATTTAGAATGGATGAGAGAAATTTTTTTTCAAAGAGAATTGCCGCAGAGTTCATGGCCAAAAATATATCAAGAAGAGAATAAGACCAGAAAAAATAACCAGACAATTTTTCACAGATAGTTAAACCTATTTCCCCTATCTTGAAAGGAAATAAATAAAATTAATATTTATTACCAGCAAACATTTGCTACTTAACAGATTTACTATAATTAGAAAATTATAATTAGAGGTTTGGATGAAGTAGAAGAACAGGTGTGGAAGTTTCATAGATGTTTCATAGAAGTGTACCTAAGGTTAAGGGCAAAAAATAATAAATTTCAAAATTCCCATGGGAATTTAAGAATTTAAAGCACTAGTAGGCTGAATTTAGGACAGGTCATTACATGGACACTTTCAACATCTTGCTCTGTTTTGAGATTACAGACCAAGTGCCAAAGTCTTAGTAAGTGAAAACAATCTGTAAGAATGGAATGCCGATGAGGACAGCAGAGCACAAATCAATCATGTGGCATGAATCTCAAATAAGCAGAGGTTTTTTGCTCAAGGAAATGGTCTAGAAAGGAATAACTTTAGGGAAATGTAATTTTTGATCAAAATCATGAGATTGTAGAGTTTTATCAATAAGATAAATTATGTAGGTGTTTGTCTGCCACGAAATAAGAGTTCCAGAAAGCACAATGGGAAGGAAGAACCATAGGCAACGTCAGACTCAAAATCCAGGGTCATGGGGGAGCCTGGCGAGCTCAGTCAGTTGAGCACTTTTGATTTTGTCTCACGTCATAATTCTATGGTCGTGGAATGGAGCCCAGTGTAGGGCTCTGTGCGGAGTGTGAGGCCTGCCTAAGATTCTCTCTCTCTACCCTTTTGCCCTTTTCCCCCACCCATGCTCTCTTTCTTAAAAGAAAAGAAAAGAATCCAGGGGCATATAAAGATGATAATTAATGAACCAATTTTAACCTGACAAATCTAGGGGCACCTGATTGGTTCAGTCAGTTAAGCATCTGACTTTGGCTCAGGTCATTATCTCACAGTTTGTGGGTTTGAGCCCCCATGTTGGCACATTGGGCTCTGTGCTGCCAGCTCAGAACCTGGGGCTTGCTTCAGATTTTGTCTCCCCCTCTCTCTGCCCCTCCTCTGCTCATGGTCTCTCTCTCTTTCTCTCTCTCAAAAATAAATAAATATTTAACCTGACAAGTCTATATTTTAAATTTTAAGGTAAAACAACATGGGATCAGCCGGCTAAAGTCAATGAAATTGGTTAGAGAGAGGGTCATCTCAGGTCCCTTTCAGGACTATATTTTCTATTTTCCTCTAAAAGTATAGACTGTTCACATTAATATGAACATTTGAGTCTAACTACATTTTCTTCATTCACAATGAATTTTAAAAAGTACATTGATTATAACTGAAAATAATGAAGTTGTTTTTAAACATTTTTTTAAGTAGAATTATGGACAGGATGAGAAAGAAGAGACTATTTTCTTTATACTATTTTAATGCTTCTCATTTCTCAATGAAAACCCTCAGGCAGTCTTGTATCTGTTACAGAGACATTAAAAAACACAACACTCAGTTTCTGTAAGACATTAGCACATTTTAGAAAAGTCTTCTGCATTTCATTAGTATCATCAATGAAAAGGACAGCAGAAAAGATACAATGATTAATGCATATTAAATGCATCATATTTTACTTTATTCTATACTTAATGACAGGAAAATTAAGCTAAAAATGTCTGCTTTTATATCTCTTGCTTCATGTATGATATAATAAGTGAAACTTATGGTTCTAATGTTTTAGTTAAAAGACTATTTTCTCATGCTACTAAGGCTATAGGATATAACACTAATGAAGTTTAAAATATAATTCCAATTCTTCAGCTTTAACACTTACCTTATTTTACATGATTCTTACCTATATACTTAATTAGTTGAACAAAAATAATTCATGGGTTTTATTTTTTGCCTATGTTGTCTATGCTTTCTTAAAAAAAAAGTGACAGCTTTGGAAATAAATCCCTCATGTGCTTATCCATTTTAATTTCTACCTCTATACTTGCTGACAGAACAATGAGAACCCTAAGCAAACCAGAGCTGGAATAAGCAAATGGTGTGACCATCTTGTATCAGTCAGGACTGACGATTTTCACAAAGGTTGTGGGAACTTTGTTTAGAAGGGAATGATTATTTCAACCTCTACATTAGAGCACAAACTCAAAACAGAAAGTGAACAGAAATGATTATTAGGTTTTCTCTCTTACAATAATATATATGGATCATCAGCCCATACCTGAACTAAATATTTAAGAATTTACCAATTACTCTGCTTACCTGGAAACTCCTTACTCTGCTAGAGACAATAAACTGCTGCTCCCTTTATTCCTTCTTTTTTCCTCTCTTCCTTTTTTCCCTCCTTTTTCCCTTTCCCCCTTCCTTTATATGTTTTTCTTTTTCTTTAAAGCAGTGGTGCATTGAGGCGCCTGGGTGGCTCAGTTGGCTAAGCCTCCAGCTTTGGCTCAGGTCAGATCTCACTTTGTGGGTTCCAGCCCCACGTCAGACTCTGTGCTGACAGATAGCCCAGAGCCTGGAGCCTGCTCCGGTTCTGTGTCTCCTTCTCTTTCTGCTCCTCCCCCTCTCGTGCTCTGTCTCTCTCTGTATCAAAAATAAATAAAACATTAAAAAATTTTTTTGAAGCAGTGGTGCATTTGTGTTCCCCAAAGCATGAAGGACTACGTGTAGAAGGAGGGTAAAGTCTGTCCTAGGTATGATGGAGAGGCTAAAAGATCAGAGGGTTAGGCCCTCTGCCCCTGTTTTAATTAGAGAAGGCTATCTAATATATATTTCAAATATTATGAAAAATATTTTTAAAAATCTATGATGAAACATGGTTTTAAGGTTATCTATGTTAAACTTGATTCTTAGTATCTTATTAGCAAAAATTAATTTCACAGAAGAAAACAGGCTTTAAATAAATAAGTAAATTTAGGAGCTTTTGTTAGACTGAGTGAGGAAAGAATGCAGTACAAAATTGTTAGGATGGGAAGTCCCAGGAAACCATTAAAATACTGACTGACAGCTTTAAGTATAGTAGTTTTGAGAGGCTGCAGTGAAAAGGGCATCTTCTTGGCAAACAATATGAAACACTGAAACCTAATTCAATCAAAAAGGCTGTCTTTTGAACACCATTTTCTACATCAGAAATGCTATATCTCAATGATAAATAAGATGCAATCCCTATTCTCAAGAATCTTTTCTTAAGTTAAAGTTGGTGATCTACTCATTTTATTTTCCCCACTGGATCTTCCAGTATCAAGAGTGACTTTTGAGAGGTTAAAGGAAAAAAAGAGAAACTCTACTCGTGACAATGATGTATTACCTGATATCAGGCAAATATCTTGCTGAGAGAATTTAGTAAAACTTAACAACATGCAAAATGAATTGCTTTGAAGTCATGGAAGAGCTACTAAGACACCAAAATTTGACCTATCAAGATCTCTTGGAATTGGAAATGTATTCAAGTTAACCTCACAGTTTGGGAATAGTTTTTACCTTATGGCATTTGAATGTTCAAAGAGAAAAAGAGGCTGAGCACTTGAATGGAAATTTACAGGTAAGTAGAAGAAAAGCATACAGCTCTCCCACAATTCAGTAGAGATAAAAATTATAGCTCAGGGCCCACCTAAATTGAGATTCTCTAAAACTCTAGGCCTTAAAATAGATAAGGCTTTAAAAGTTTTGAAACTCAGCTTGAATCTGCTCACTTTCTGAATTAAGAAAATACATGTCTTCTCTACCTGTCAGGAATACATGTTAATCTTTAAAGGAAGAACACCTGATCTAGAGACTACTATTTTCTACTAAACTATTACCATGTTCAATCAAAAATTGCTAGTCATAAGAGCAGACAGGACCAAAGAGAAAATATGATAAAAACAGATCTATAGTTTCTCCAATATTGGAGAAATAAGAAATCAGTTTAAAAATAATTGCTATTGCTAATTTTTAAAAAGAGATGCAGAAATGGAAACAAATACCTGAAAACTGAAATTCAGAAAATAGAATAAACTAAAATTCTAGACTTAAATTATATAGCAACTGAAATTAACAACAGATAGATTTAATATATAATTAGACAAAGCAAAAGAGAAAATTAATAAATAGATAAAGAACAGTAGAAAATATGAGCACTGAAGCTAAAAGAAAAAACACAATTGGAAATACCAAAAAAATGATAACACATTTGAGATGGTAAATTATATATACATACTACAGTTATATATACTATATATAGTATACAGTATATAGTATACAGTTATATATATTATTAGTTATATATTATTACAGCTACATAAATATATATTACAGTTATATATATTTCATTACACATCTAAAAAAGGAGATTATGTGGCAGTGGCAGAAATTATTTTTAAAGAGAGAATAACTAAGAATTCTCTACATTGGACATCTAGCCATAGTCTGAGGAATCACTATTAACCAAAAGCAACTCCAAAACAAACTATGTCAGGCATATAATAACAAAGTTGTGAAACTTAAAAACAAATAGAAAGTCTTAAATTCTGTCAGACAATAAAGACATACTTCCTTCAAAAAGGCAAAAATAGTATTTAACCTGTTTCCACAAAAATGATGGAAATAAAAGACAATAGAATGGCATTTTCAAATTGCTAAAAGATAAAAACAGCCAACAGGGAATTTCATTCCTATTGAAGAATTTCTTTAAAGAGTAAGGTGAAAAGAAACATTTGGAATAACAAAAACAGAGAAATCTTCACCAGCAAACACTCCCTAACAAGGCATTTAAAAATACAAAGGAGAAGACCATCTGAGTGGCTTAGTTGTAGGTTTGTGAGATCCAGCCCCGCATTGGCTCTGTGCTGACTGTGGAGCCTACTTGGGATTCTCTCTCCCTCTGGCCCCCCTCCACTCATGCTCTCTCAAAATAAATGAATAATCTGAATAAAAACATTAAGGAAATTTCTTAAAATGATTATTGATAGGCATAACGATGCAAGAGTGAATAAAAAGTAGAAGAAAAGATAAATATAGGGACAATCTAAGTAATATTTTTAGTACAAACTAATAATGATATCATTATCATTATTATTATCATTATTAGGAAGAATACATGTTTTAAGAATATATGCTATATAAAGAATACAATATCTGTTTAAATAAACTAAATGATAATAATAACACAAAAGATTGGAGGGAGTAAATAAAATTAAAGTAGTTAAATAAAATTAAAATGAAGGTACTTGCATTGTCAAAAATATATTTGTTTATTTCTAATTTACTCTAAACACTAAGAATGTACATTGTAATCTCTCAGGTAGCAATTTAAAGAATAAATAGAAAACTGATTATTCCAGTATTCCTGACATTTCACATTCTAATGTGTATTTAGATTCTAAATTGTATTTTTTGCCTTTTGGTATGCTTTGTAATTTTTTCTTCATACTCAGACATGACATAATGAGCAAAAGTGACTGTTATAAATAGTCCTTCAGTAATGTGGTAGTAAGGTGTCAGGAGAGAGGAATCGTTATATAACCTGAAAATTAGATCTCATACTTTAGTGAACCTAAGCCTCTGGACTCTGAACCCTCCAAGAGTTTGTCAGTTTTTTCTTCCCCTTCAGTAGACGGGAAGCCTAGAGTGGAACGTAGTTTGGCATTTCCATTCTCTTACTGAAGGTTATTGCTGACTGGAGTTGGAAATTTCCCTTTCTCTAGATCAGTTAGGTTCCTATCATTCCCCAGCAGATTATGTTCTGTGAACTTCTTTCTTCTGAGGTCCTCTCAAGAAGAAGAGAGTGCTCTGGCAGATTTCAAAATGGTTCCTTTCCCTCTCTCTCTCTCTGCTGGAAGCACGAAGAGATTTTTCTCTGATATTTACTGTGAAAACCCCGTTAAACTCTTAAAGGTAAATCCCAAAAAACTGTAGGAGCTCCTCTATGACTGAGTCCCTCTGGAGTTTGTAACTCTTAGAGTTGTCCACACTAAGCTGCCAGCAATTCACAAATTACCTTTCAGGTTTTCCTACCAATTACCAGCTTCCCCTACAGCCTCCACTCCCCATTCTCTGTTCCAGTTAGCTGTAACTCCCTGTATAGGCCTCACTGTTACTCTGATCTTGGAGGCGGTGAATTACCTGTGCCCTCTTCTTTCGTATGGATCTGGAAAGAGTTGCTGGTTTTCAGTCTATTAAACGTTTTACTTGTTAAGATGATGTGGTGACTTCTGAGCTCCTTGGATGAGGAAATAGAAATGGGAAATCTGTTGAAAATTTTTCATTTCTCTTAAGATACAAATGAATACGTGGATTAGTGTATTATATTTTTCACTTTGTATGCCTCAAATATTCCATGTAAAATATTGAAAAAAGAAGAATGTCTGCAATAACAAGGACTTGAGAATTATGGAAGAAATTAAAAATTGTCTTGCGTTAAGGTTACTTTATCAAAAATTGTTTCGGTGGAAAGGAAATCAATCTCAAGGGGCATATAGGTTCTGCAGCTTCTGAAAATATTCTAAAGAGCACATTAAAAAGCCCTGTAAGAAAATGTACTGAATGGTTATAATTTTTATTTCTAGAATTTACTTGAAATTATTAAAAGGTAACATATATGAGAACATTTATAACATAACAACTGAGTGACTGTTCTGATCTAAGAAACTTTGATTTGTTTTATTTGTAGCATCACTGTTGCATTTCTTTCTAATGTACTTGCTTTAGTATTAAAAACCTGTGGTGTTCAATTTATCTTCCCCAGGAGGCCATGACTCTGTTGACTACAAGATACTGACATATCCAATATACCTCTTTAAGCTGTAGTCTAATGCCCCTTCAACAGAGCTGAAAAATGTTACTAAAATTTTAATCACTTTAAGAACTACTGGAAAAATAAAATTAATTTTCATAATAATTAATTTCCTTATTAGAAAAGACCTACATATTCAGTATAAAATAATTGAAAAATAAATTAAAAACAGAAAAAAAAAGAAAAAGCACTCAAACTGCTTCTACTTAGAACTAGCCAGTGTTAACATTTTAGTGTCACCCCTTTTATTCAGTACATAAGCTTCTATATAATTATGATCTTTTGGTCTTTAAAAATATATTTACGGAGCACCTGGGTGGCTCAGTTGGTTGAGCATCTGACTTTGGTTCAGGTCATGAACTAACAACTCATGAATTTGAGCCTCATTTCTGGCTCTGTGTTGACAGCTCAGAGTCTGAAGCCTGCTTCAGATGATGTGCCTCCTTCTCACTCTCTCTTCCCCTCCCCCACTCACACTCTGTCTCTCTCTCTCTCAAAATAAATAAACATGAAAAAATAATTTAAATATATTTATCAACTTAATTTTTTTAATAATTATAAGAGTGGCCTGCATACTTTGGAATAGCAGCAAGATATAAAACATGTGAAGAACAAAATGCAAATCCCCTTTGAGCAGATGCTGCTGGTTGCCATCGCAGTATCCATTCTCCCCTTCTTTACTATGGTTCTGCTTAAACAGTGCAGCTCTTCCTCCCAACTACCTGTCTTTGACATTCTTAACTAGGGAGGATGTGGAAACTACATCCGTCTATTCATCCACCATCTATCCATCCATCCATCCATTTTTATTGGTTGCCAAAATGCTGAAGTGATTTCTACTAATTTTTGATGATAATTAAGTGGAACTAAACATATAATTGCTTGGCTATTTATGATTTCTTCCATAAAAATAGAGCAAACCTGTCAGTATCAGAATGTTTACAAAATATTTCATTTCTCCAATACAAGTGAATCCACAAATGTAAAAATGACATAAACCAGAAAAAAAGCATATAGGTATGTGTTTATTGTGCTGAAGCTAGACTTTGAAACACATAAAAATAGAAGGTTGATAGAGAAGAACCCCATTTTCAGGGAGAAAAATTCATATTCTCTGACCCTTCCACTGGCCACATGCAATTTTAAATAAGAAGCTCTTGTTTTTAACTATCTTTCCAATTTTCCTTTATTATATAAGGAATAAAGCCAGATGGAAGACAGTCCAGGCATTTTCTGATTGCTTTTTCATTTTCCATTAAGCTTCTTAGCACAGATTAGATACATAAAAAGGATACGGAGTAAATGTTTTCTTATTACCCCAGAATTATCAGTGTGGCACAGAGCTAAAGACAACAGTACTTCACAAACTACTGATTACTGCTAAGTATTGAGACCAGGAACATTTTATGATAGTTTATTAAGAGTTAAGAGAACCCCTTACCCCCACTACAACTTTCTTGACGTTATAAGAGAGGAGGCTAAAAGGGAGAGTCAGCAGGTTTACAGAGAGAACCATGCAAGGTTCTTCCTAAACAACATACCGGCCAACTCATGACCTGTTGATGACACAGAGGGAAAGGAGAGTGATTCTTTTCTATCTCAAAACAACAGAGTATAGAGGGAAAAAAATAACTTGTACAGCAAAGATCTTAGGAGTACTTGAAACTTTCCACTCCTTACCTGGATGTCTGCTTAGGTATCCAAATTCTACACCTGTCTGAGCAGGGGAGATAACTGAAGAGAGGTAGTAGGGAGAGAGAATGGATGGTGAAAGAGTTGCACATGCCCTGCACCGCGGTATGGACAGGAATGCATGTTTCCCTTCAAAAGTCAAATGGACATCACAAAACCATGGACTATCTTGCTGATATTCCATCTAAAAGTGGGAGGAGCTGAGCAAGAGCATATGTGCTGAGGGAAGGAGTTGAGTAGACACTTGGCAGGAATTGAGCCAGAGCCAGACCCACAACAGAAAAGTGTTTTGTAGACAGATTCCACAGGATCTCCAATGCAGAGTTGTTCTGAAAACCATCCTGTGGACTCCTTCCAGAAAGAGAGCATCAGTGTTTCATCAGAGTAAGTCCAGGAAACAGGAGGGAGCAATGTGACTGTAACCAGTTCCCTTCCTCCTTCCCAGTTCATCAATATGGAAAACCCAGGCTTCAGTGGGAAGGGCGAAGGACCCACCCCTTTGCTACAGAGACATAGATGATTTTGGAACTTAGATTACAATTTAAATTATAAAGTATACTATATTTTAATGGTCAACGTTTCCAGACTCTTTGTAAAATCTGCCTTAGATTCTATTACAGGGCAGGAAATGAAAATATATCAAAGCTCTGGTGAAAGTGATGAATGTAGAAAAAACTAACTATTTAAGGTTTCTATTTCACTGAGTTGAGACTCCTTAAAAAGCTGTAACAGATAAGAAATAGGGACAAGACCAAGGGAAATGTCTCTTGGCATTTTTTTCTTTTTACTATTGAAACCCATAGAGCAAAGGATTAAAATAATGTACTACTTTTTGCTCTAGCTTAACTAGTCTGAATATAGTCTACTTCTAACAACTTCCAATTAAAGCAACTTGACAGTTATTTGAGGAGTTGGCAGAGAGGAAAGAAACCAAGTAAAGGAAGAAAAAAAAAAAAACCCCAAACACAGGTGCTATTAAAAAAAACACCAATCTGCTTTCCCATCTTTTGCACAGCTACCTTCCTACAAACTCTCATTTCATTAGCAATTTCATGTTTAGCATGTTGGTTACAGTAGCTAAGTGTTAATTGGCTATTTGGCATGTTATGCCAAGATGAACCTGATTAATTAAAAGAGGAAGCACTATCCTTTGAGCAACATGACTAGGGCACTGATGTTGATGCCTCCGGTTGAGTGTATAATGAGACTTGTAGCTTCAGGCAAAGGGATGCTGCATGCTTTCAGTCTCTGGCATAGCACCGAATTAAGTATTAGCTGTGTAGTGGACCCCTGCTTATCAGCAGCCTTGCTATTACTTTCCCGACCCTGATGTGCATAAGCAATATTTTCATCCTCTTCCCAAGAGATTTATCTGGCTGTTGAAGTAGAAAATGAATATTTTACAGTTCACTTGTCTGATCAATTACCTACAAGCTGCTGCAGTATTTTATAGCCAGTGGGAGAGCTGTGTAGGTGATGATAGAGAAATCTGGAGGGAATCTCTTAGCCAACTACACAAAAGGGAGTAAAACCGTGAATGAGCCATCAGTAACAGTTCTTTGTTCATCCTGGTCTAGCCAGAAATTACAGTTTAACCAATTAATGTACTTAAATGATAATCAGCAGAATGTGAATTCTAGAGGTGAGGAAACTTGACTGCTTGATTAGAGGATAATGAAGTGCAGAATGGTTCAAAGCCAACCCTTCTCTAGGCAACAACTCCCTCAGTCCTGCCATTTTTGTCTTCAGTAATTGGATGAAAACCTTTTTTCAATGACACTTTGGAAAAATTTTTTAAATAAAAGTTAAGTAAAATGTGCATATCTGGGAAAAAAATGTTATGGTCCTAGTCTTATCACTGTCAACTTCTGAGGAAATTTGAAAATTTTTAAATGACTATCTTGAATCATTTTTCTAATTTAATATTATTTTGCATGATCTTTATTGAACAGTTTAAAATGACTTTTTCAGAAGAATGACTTCCTTCAGCCCCCAAAGAAATATTTTTAAAAGACTCTCAGATCCATTAAACTTAGTTTAATCTTTAGTGTTTGGTTTTTTTTTTTATTTTAAATCATATTACTGGAATGATATGTACTTTTTAAAAATTTTTAAATGTTTATTTATTATTGATACAGAGAGAAACAGAGCATGAGTGGGGGAGGGGCAGAGAGAGAGAGAGGGACATACAGAATCTGAAACAGGCTCCAGGCTCTGAGCTATCTGCACAGAGCCCGACACAGGGCTTGAACCCACAAACTGTGAGATCATGACCTGGGCCGAAGTCAGGCGCTTAACTGACTGAGCCACCCAGGTGCCCCATGATATGTACTTTTTAACAGAAATTTGTCTCAAGCTTTACAACCATGTAGCCAAAATATGAAGCAAAATACGAAATGATAGAATGCCTAGGATCTACCATCCGTTGAACAAATCCTGCTATTATCTTCAAAATATAAAAGTGGCTTTGACTGACAGACTAAAAAGCATGCATTGCCACATAACTTCTCCCCCCCAAAATAATCTGATATTTCACTTTGTTTAACAGAGATAAATTTGGGTAGATTTTATATACTTACAGAGTTGACACAAGGCATTTTCAGTGGCTATAAAGATGATCTGAAAAGGAAGAAACAAGTATCTTAAATATATGTTAGTTTGAAAGTGACTTATTTGTATTTGAAAAAATTTACTTTAAAATTTTCATAATTAAATTTTTCCATATCCAGTGACAAAATATTTCATTAGGCAATAACTTTAAATTGATTTTTTAAAATAGGGTTTATATCCAAAAGATTACTGTATGTGGAGTTATGATATGAATATATAACATACTTAAGGATTGGCATTTTTTTCTCAATCCATCATTATCCTTTTTGTCTTGTTTTTTTCTCTATCATAGATATTGAATGCAAAAACAAATCTATACTAAGGGGTAGATAATTTAACCTCTTTTGATACATTAAAAGTAGTCTTGGATTAAGTATTTAAAATTTAAAATGAATTTTTAAATGTTCTGTATTTGTAATTGTACTGCAATCTTCATGCATTATGTAAGGCTCAGAATATATTTTATTAGGCTATGAAAATTCCCTTACAAAGAACTTTTATTCCTGAAACCAATATTGTACTGTATGTCAACTAAAATTTAAATTAAAAAAACATAACTTTTAAGTAGTAAGATTAGCCTATAACACAGATTGTGAACCATTCCCAAATAATATAAATTGATAAAATATATGTGAAAAATAAATGTCAACATATGTAAAGCCCTTGGTATAATGAACCTAACTCAAAGTATTTGAGCAACTACAAAAATTATGGAGCTTTTTATTTCACTGTATAATTTTGAAACAATTCTATCAGTTAGCTAAAGTCTTTTGGTCTTATTTCTAATCTACCTACTCAGTGCTTTTGGCAAAAAACAAAGAGGGTCCATAAATCTTTGCTTTACTGATTTTATAACTAGGTCATTTTACCTCATTAGTTTTTGCTGCCTTTGAGTTATTTTTTCTGCATATTTTAAGTCCCTCTATTTCTCTTTATTTATTTTATTTTTCTTTCTGGCTTTTCTCTTCTCAATAATAGGATGAAGATGAGTTTATTATAGGATAGCTTATTGTTGCTCCTATAGGAGTATATAATGACAGCATGAAGCCCTCAAACTTGAACTTTCTTAAGGCTGTTACAGCATTTAGTTAATAATAAAATACAATGTATAATTAATATCTGGTAGGTTTTTTATGTTCCTCAGAGTTCAAGTCATATATTATGAGGTATATATACTTTCTTAAATTAAAATTAAATTAAATTTCTCTCATTAAATTATATTTGAGAGGCAAATCCATGCCTGTTAATTCAAGGATAGAAGAGTAAATGGATGAAAAACACTTAAAAAATGTTTTTACATGTCTGTCACATGGTAAGCATACATAAAGGTTAGCAATTAAAGAGTAGTTTGAACACATTTTCAACTCAAAAGAATGATTTGTGGTGTAAAGGCTTTATTTGAAAGTCTCTCATTGATGTTTCTTTGGGAAGATTGACTCTTTTTGTAACTGGCCACTGTAGAGTATGGGGAGCCCATTTTCACCTGTTGATCCTGCTGTCAAAATGGCCTTTGCTCCTGGCTCTCCCTCCCATTGATGGACTCTGCATGAAGTCCATTGACAGCCCATAGTAGAGTCATCTAAGAAGTTTGCTTGTTAAATGGACAGACTTTTAAAACCCAGTCGAGAATAAAAAAAGCTAACAGTTTTCTCTTCCATCAAAAGTTAGTGATATATTGAGGCAATTGTTAATTTCTCTAGAAAAAAATTACTTTTATGTGCATTACTTGAAGAGTGAAACACATGTTTCTAATTTCCTATAAAAGAATTTTAGACATAGGCGAATATGAGGATCTAAACCATCTCATTACAGCCAATTTTCTAATTTGCTAAACAAGTCCAACCCTGGGGTCCAGGGGCCCAGCTGACACAATGATCCTAAATAATACCTATTTTTATAACTTCATAGAGTTGAACTGGTTCTACTAAATGGAAAATTTTAGTCTAGACTGTAACACAGCAGAATTGAAAAATCAGGTTCACAATTTTAGTTCTGCTTCTAACATAAGATATTTCTGAATAAAGCTTTGGCATACATCCTCTCAAGTATTAAATAAATCTCTAATCCATGGAAAGTATGTTTCTATAGATTTCATGAAAGATTTATTGAAGTAATAATTTCTAGTACATTTACATCACACATATTTCTGTATTACAGCTTTATTTTTACCCTAATGAACTAGTATAAATCTTTACAAAACTCATAACATTTTCCTTTTTGCATTGGTTGCTAGGATGCATGGAATGATACTTTGTTTTCTATTAAAAATCTTATTTCTTAAACCTATATTTTTGGACAAAGTTAATTTATATGATTTTTACTGTTTTCCCCCCCTCCAATTGAAAAGTACAATGCTTTCAATATGCTACCTTTTTGTAAATAGGAAATATAAGAAAACAATAAGTGGTTAAAAATCAAAAGGAAACATGTTTTCTTCAAAATGGTGGTACAAAAGGTCATGAATTATCTTTAAAGCAAATTCAGAAAAGGAAGCACTTTATAAACAGAAAATTATTTAGATACGAGAAAGATAATATGAATTTTCCAATAACTTTTGCTTTGTCAGTAAAAATTCACCCAAAGAGAAAGGAGACTTTATATACTATTGCAAATTAAAACAACATTAAGAAATCATAAGTACATTATTACTATATCTGTACCTATGATTTCCCATATTCAACCTTTTAGAAGAATTTTTAGAAACGATACCAGCAGAATAATAGATTATAGTGCAACCATAATTAAGAAAAAAAAAGAAAAAAAACCCCTCGTTTCTCTTTAACCAAAAAGCAGAAGTACTTTTATTTCACTTTTCTGTTCATTGTTGTCAATAAGGAAAAAATAATGTTTTTTTAAAGGTAGGCAAAGCACCACATGCCTTAAGAGAGGCAAAAGAGTTTTCACTAAGATGTTATGATTCTTGTTTCCACATATTTTCATTGGAAGTCAGATCCCACTTTTAGTGCTCTGATGGCTTTGGGTATAAAGAAAGCTTGCAAAGCTAGGTGGGATTTGAAGATTATGGCTTTATTGTTCGAGGATTTTTTTTTTTTTTTATAGTAAAGCCTATTGTGTTATAAGCCAAACAGCATTCCTATGAAACAAAGTGCCCCTAGGTCTTCTACTTTACCTTTATAGCCACAGCCGCTCAAATGAGGTTTGGAAAAGCACAGAGAAATTTCTACAAGTGAAAATCATATATATGAGAGAGAGAGAAGATACAAGATGTGTACAAACACACAGAAGATTTAAGATGAGTGCACAAGTCTCTACAGACATAGTGTTCAGTGTTTGGAATGTGAGCACTCCTTTCTCTCTAAGTCAGCTCCACTGCTGCACTATTTCTCCAAATTTATGCATTTTGCCTAGAAACAACATTTTGGTGGCTGAGAAGATGATAATAGCTTGCATTGTTCATTATTGGAACCTCTGATTTTTTTCCCTGTAATTTGGAAAGTGAGGAACAAGGGAACAGTTGAATGACTTTGTGAGGTCTCCTCTGACCCCACAAACCTGTGACTAATTCACATATAATTTGGCTCTATTTATTCATAGGAAATATTCAAGGTAAAACTAAATATGGATAATAACTTTCATTAGGAAAAAATGCTACTGCCTTTTTTAAGTTCTGCACAAAGCAGGTGCTGACATTTAAATTTCTTAAGTGAAAATCTTATTTTATCCAATCAAATACTAAATAAACAAACAAATGGTTTTTACTGAAAGACAGGTTTTTGCAGAAAGTAATTTGCTAAAATTTAAGGACCTCAGCAATTGAATTCTGGCAGCTAAAACTTAGAGAAATAAAAATTGTAATCTATCTCGTTATAATTTACCTGAACAATGAAAAATCACCTCTTGATGATATTTTATTGTTTCTGTGTGGTGTCAGGCAGACAACAAAGCCATTTTAATGAAATTTAATTTTAAAACCATGTGAAACTAGTCATTTTATAAACACCTTTATTTCACCTTCCTTTTTGAAATAAGTGGTTTATTTTGAGATTATTATAATCCATATTACAGTTGTAAGAAATAATAGAGAGTATTATAATAATACATTGTACTCTTTACCTCATTTGTCCCTGTGGTACTATCTTACAAAACTATAATCTAATATCATGTCAAGGATATTGGCATTAATGGAGTCAGTACAGAACAATTCCATCAAAGATCTCTCATGGTGGTCTTTTGTTTACTTATTTATTTTCTCTTTCAAGTTTTTAAAACTTTTTTTTAAATGTTTTTAAATTTATTTTTGAGACACAGAGAGAGACAGTGTGAGCAGGGGAGGGTCAGAGAGAGGGAGACACAAAATCTGAAGCAGCCTCCAGGCTCTGAGCCAGCTGTCAGCACAGAGCCCGACAGGGGGCTGGAACCCACAAACCGTGAGATCATGACCCGAGCTGGACGCTCAACGGACTGAGCCACCCAGGCGCCCCTCTTTTCCAAGTTTTAATTTAAATTCCAGTGAGTTAGCTTGCAGTGTAATATTCAACTCAGTTATAGGATTTAGTGATGAATCACCTATCATGGTGCTCCCTTACAGACATAACCATTTCCTTTTAACTCACACCCCTTCTTTAATTATAGGCAACAATTAATCAGTTCCCTATTCTAGGGTTTTGTCACTCCAAGAATATTACACAAATGCAATCACACTGGTATGTCACATTTTGAAGATTAGCTTTTTTCATTCAGTTCAGTTTCCTAAAGACATATCCACATTGTTGTTTATATCAATAGTTTGCTCTTTTGTATTGACGGTAAGTATTCCATAATGTGAATGTACCTCAGTTTGTTTTACCACTACCCTGCTGAAAGATGCCTGCACTGTGTCTAGTTTGGGCCTCTTACGAATACAGATGGTATAAACATTTACATGCAGGTTGTATGAACATAACGGGTTGTTGTGTTAAATATCTCCTTTCCATATATTTATCACATCAGTGTTATAATTTTGGCTTACACCATGAAACATCATTTCTAAAATGTAAGAGAAGGAAAGTCTATTATATTTACCTGTATATCTTCTTATATTATTCTTTTTTTCCCTCGTGATGTTTCAAGATAACTTTGTTTATCATTTCATTTCTGTTTACAGAATTATTTAGCTGTTCTTTTAACATAGTTCTGCTAGTGAAAATTTCTTTTGGTATTCCTTTGACTGATAATGTCTTGAATTCTCCTTCATCCTAATGGATGCTTTTCTGGATATAGGATTCTGAGTTGACAGTTCTTTCATTTTAGCTCTTGAAAAATCTAACAGTGCTTCTTGATCCATTCATCAGGTGGTGGACACTTAGGCTCTTTCCATGATTTGGCTATTGTTGACATTGCTGCTATGAACATTGGGGTACATGTGCTCCTATGCATCAGCACTTCTGTATCTCTTGGGTAGATCCCAGCAGTGCTATTGCTGGGTCATAGGGGAGTTCTATGGATAGTTTTTTGAGGAACCTCCACACTGTTTTCCAGAGCGGCTGCACCAATTTACATTGCCACCAACAGTGTAGGAGGGTGCCCGTCTCTCCACACCCTCGCCAGCATCTGTAGTCTCTTGATTTGTTCATTTTAGCAACTCTGATCAGTGTGAGGTGGTATCTCAGTGTGGTTTTGATTTGTATTTCCCTTATGATGAGTGTCACTGAGCATCGTTTCATGTGCCTGTTGGCAAAGTGAATGGACCTCGAGGGTGTCATGCTAAGTGAAATAAGTCAGGCAGAGAAGGACAGATACCATATGTTTGCACTCATAGGTCTAACAGGAGAAACCTAACAGAGGACCATAGGGAGAGGAAGGGTGAAACAGAGTTGGGGAGAGTGAGGGACACAAATCATGAGAAACTATTGAATACTGAAAATGAACCATGAACTGAAGGGGTAGGGAAGAAGGGGATGATGGTCATGGTGGGGGGCACTTGTGGGGAGAAGCACTGAGTGTTATATGGAAACCAATTTGACAATAAACTATTAAATTAAAAAAAGGAGAAAAAAAGAAAAATCTGACAGTTCCTTCTAGCATCCATTGCGGCTGATAAGAAATCACTGCCATTGACACTGTTTTGCCCTGGTAGGTAGGATATTATGAGCTTCTTTGTATTTTTTATTTCTTTGTTTAGACTTTCCTTTTCTTTACTGATACTTTTTATTTTATATTTTCAATAGCCTTTTGAAACATTTTTAGGATGATAGCTGCTTTAAAATCATTGTCAGCTGATTCCAATATCACTGTCATTTTGGTGTTGGCATCTATTGGTTGGCCTTTTTCATTCAGTTGGAGATTTTAGTAGTCCCTGATATAATGAGTAACTTTTTTATTTAAAACCTGGCCATTTGGGATATCATGTAATAAAACTCTAAACCTTATTTAGACCTTCTAATTTTTCTGACTTCTTTTGTCATTGTCCCAGCAGAGTAAGGGAAAGGGAGCTATATCTCATTGTTGCCAGGTGGAAGTAGAAGTCGACATTCCCCACTCAGTTTCTATTGCTACCCACCAGTGGCTCCTTATCGTTGCTGGAACTCACAAGCAGGGAGGGGGAGGCTGCCATGCTACTGTGGATGGAGGTGGATGTCCGGGTTCCCCCCGTCGTCAGTGACACTACAGGAGGGCTGGGTGTTAGCACCCAGATGGGATGAATGTTTCAGCACCTTGTCTTTCTCTGGCACCACTCTGGTCAGGGTTAGTAGAGGAAGAGCGGATGTCTCGTTTCAGCCTGGTGATGAAGAAAGCCCAGGCTTCCCATTGGACTTTTGCTGATGTGGATTGGGGTCAGATCACAGTGTTTTATGTGAGGTGTAACTCGTGTAGAATGGTTATTGCCTACAATCTTTCTGTTTTGTTAGGCTTCACTTTCCTTATCCTTTGGCTTAAGAGAACAGGCTGGAAGGGAGGGGGGGTGCTTTTTAGTCCATCTCAGTTGGCTTTTCCAGGTTGCTAGCTTTTTCAGCTCTATGTCTAAGGATATTTAAGTAAAAAGAAACCCACTGTGGCATTCTTTTGATTCTGCAGTTCTTAATTGGTCTTCCTGCCCCCTCCATATGTCAGAATCTCCTTGTGTTTGTTTTATATATAATGTCCAGGGTTTTTATTTAAACTTATCAGAAGCAAAGGGAAAGAGCATAGCTACTCCATCGTCACTGAAGCGGAAGCCCAAGACTTCTGATTTTAAGTGTGATTTGAGTTTATTGGCATGAAACTTTGTTGCAAAATTACTTTCTGTCTTAAACCTCTGACAGATTTTCTTTTGAGAGTCCTTAAGCATCACAAGTTTCTTCTCATGGACTTTTTCATTAGAAGGAAAATACATCATGTTGGGTCAAGTAAAAGTTATATCCTCTTCCATAGTCTAAGTATTACAATGGCACACAGGGAACTTGAATGTTGGTCTCCCTGTGATATTACAAAAGTCAAATATACTGCTCTGCAGCTATAATTCTGCTATCAATCATCTATTAATCCATGACTCATGTGTTTATGAAAACCTTTACCCATCTATTTTTAATTGGAGACATTCTCTTTTTAATGCAATGAAATTTTTAATAGCAGCAATTATATTACCATTGCTAATAAATGACCACCTACTTTGTCCTACATATTATACTATGTAGAAACAAAGATGAATATTAATTTTTTACACTTCAATTGAGGAGACTAAATACAAACAAGTAACTATAATGCCGGAGTACATAGACTATAACTGAACAATGCCTTAAAATATTAGAGGAATAATCTTTCATATGTAACATGAATTCTAGAAGTATAGTATCCCAAGGACCCAGATATCTTATGTTTTTTTTTTTAATCCTACTGCTTTTAGCAGATGGTCTTGTTTCATAACCACAGGGGGAAAGGCAAAGGATAAACGAGAGTCCTGGAAATCCTACAAATGATTTCCACTTGTATCATAATATCTATTCTGGGCCACGCCTAATTATAAGGAATTCTGGGAAATGTCTCTTTTTCTTCTCAAGATATGCATATGGCTATTATAGCAAAAGTGGGGCCCAATGAATAAGGAAGGAGAAGGAAATAAATATTGTTATAGGAGGGGGTAAGGTTTTTAATGGGGATAGGGGTGGAGGTACTTCCCTTTCCTTCTTTTTTTTTTATAATATACTTTCAATGAGGTGGTAAAGTCTACTCGGGAGTAAAGGTGTTTCTGCTAGAAGGGATGGCATATTCAAAGTTTCAAGGAGTTCTTGGGAATTGATAAGTATTCCTGTACAAACTAAACAACATGTAAGGGAAGAGAAAATGACCATAAATGTAATTGAAACCTAGAGTGTGATGGACTCTCCATGTCATACAGGGAAAGCAGATTCTTTTGTTACAGAGATTAGGGAGTCTCTAAAAATTTTTTTATAGGTGAGTGATATCAGATTTGTGTTTTGGAAAGAGAATTTCAGTGATAGATCAGAAAAAGAGTTAGAAAAAAATAGAGTTAGAGAAATGAAAGCTAATCAGTCCATCTTAATCTCTTTTGGAAACTGAAGAAGTCAATGTTTTATTTTTTAGAAACTGCTTTGCTTCCTGATTATTTAAAAGTTATTGTTATTAGGTTTCTGCAACTCTGTCATACCTTTCTTAAAGAGAGGTCACAATTACAAATTATATTCCAAGTCAGGCTTACTATGGTTTCATAAAAGGTAGACTAATGCTTTCTGATTTGGTTCCTATGGTCTTGCTTATGCTGTTAAGCATTTTCTACGATGTCCTCAGCTCTGACTCTGCATTGAGCCTGTTAGAATTTGTTGGATCTCTGAAAAACGTAGGGCTGATCAGTGGTTTTTTTATACTCAGTTCATACTATGTTATTTTCTGTTTACAAGATTCATCAGACTGTGCAGGCCAGCAGTCTGTATATCATTTTGTTGTTTATTATATTCAGATCAGAATGTAATAATAAAAATTTCAAACTTTTGATTGAAATTCAAATATTCTACAAATGTATTACATTTTCATTTTTAAAACATATTTAAATATTTTAAGTGTTATGAGGAAGCTACACACACATGTGGGTTGTAGCATCTGTAACGCATTGATTATTAACTATTGTTGGCAGTTTAACTCATTTTTGTATAGTGCAGATAAAATTCTTTTGCCATCCTGAGCATATATTTATTTTCTTCTGTGTACCACTGAGTAAGAAGTTTGTAGCTTCGCATACCCCATTCTTTGAACTTGGGTCTGTGTGACTCCTTTCTGCAAGCCAGTGCTCTTTTATGGCAGACATGAAATGCACTTAATTCAATGCCAGGCAGAGCTCCATGCATACACTTGAGAATTCTACAGTAACAAGTGAACATATCATTTACCATATCCTAATGCTGCTGTATTATGTATCAAAAATGGTTTGGGATCTTACTGTACTTATAGAATATATAAATTTTATGTTTTTGATAAACCTCCTGCCTAAATTTATGTTTACAAAGTCATCTGTTTTCAAGTGTGGTGCACAATACTCTTCAAAGCAGACTCTATCATCTTTTAAAAGAAATTGAAAAATAAAATTTCATAGTGACCAACGACTGTGGCATGACTAAGGAGACTTGAGATCAAAGGAAAATTTTTACTCAACTCCCAATGATTGTTTCTTCTACCAATATCAACCACATGAACGATAGTAATAAACTAAAGGGGTAGCCTCAAAATTTTCATATGAATTCACTCAAAGACAAGAAAATTGTCTTTTGTGTTTTACATAAATGCATATACTGTCCAAACTCTAAACAATTTTATGTTGTCCACTTTTAAACAATAGTGTTGTAGTTCCTGCAAAGTTACATATAATTTTGAAATATAAAATAAAGAATGTAAACAATTAGAGCTTCTGCTTCATTTGTGCTAATTGTGAAAAGCTTAATATTACTAAAAAAAGTTTAAGTAACAGGTATAGTGAGTCAAACTAATCACATTTGAAAGAGAGGCAGATACAATTAGGAAAACAAATATTTAAATCCTGGATTATTAACATTGCAGCAAATATGTGCTATGGATTGGCAGGGAGGGAAATAGAATTAGGGCCACTGTCAGATAACCCATAGCAGAAAGAATTCCAAGAATAATCATGCAGTAAGACTGATGCATTTTTCCAAAGTCTGAAATGTGGATCTTTGTTAAACCAGACAACATTTGGGATACTAAGTTTATAATTGCTTTTTCTTTCTGTTTCTACTTCATATTTGTTTTTGTGTTTTCCCATTGTCAGCTCTGTGCTCACTATAGAAATGGAAGATGATAGAACAAGATAAAAAGGCTGTTATTTCCACAGTGGTTTTTATCTTACGACCATTCCTTACCTGCCATTCCCAGCTCCAACTACATTGTCCTTCCTGCTATTCCTAAAACTACCCAAGTCTAGCCTACACCAAGGTCATTACACAAAAATTTCTCTTTCCAAATTATTTACTTCATTGACGTATTCTGCTCAAATATCACTTTTTCAAAGAACTTGTCTGCATGTACCCTCTTATACTGTGCTATCTTCATAGAACTTCACATTATCAGAGAACAAGCTTAATATTTATTTGTTAACTTGCTTATTTTCTCAATTTCTTTTTTTTCAAGATTGTTAGTTCCATGAAGGCAGAGACTTTGTCATTTTTCTTACTACTTACTAGCCAGAGAAGCGTGGTGGCATTTAGTAGGTATGTAAGTGTTTGCTAACTAAATGAATAAAATTTCCAGAAATCATAGCCTTATAAAACTTGGGAGATTTGAGTTTTGTAGGCTTTTTTTTCCCATAAGAAGCAGACAGAAAAGAATAAGAAATTCTGTTCCTCGAGTTAAAAAAAACAAAGATGACCCCAGGCAGCAAGGAAAAATAAAGAGGAAATGATGAGAGCTGGGAGTTAGTGGAGAGAGGAGACCTGGGCCCTAAACCCAGGGAGAGTGCCAGGGAGGCACAAAGACTCCTGATAGGGAATGACACTTGAGAGCTGGGTCATGGTGTGCAAGGGTAGATTCCCACATGCAGATTCCCATGTCCTAGCCCCTGTATGCCCTAGCAATCATGGAGGTAGCAGAAGTCCTCACAGAATCTAAAAAGGGAAGTGAACTATTTCAGCAGTCACTAATGGGTCTCAATGATCAAGTACAGGAGGTGGCAGACCTAAACTCTCTGAAACCCACTTCTGAGCATAAGAGGAAACAGATAACTGGTAAAGCTTCTTCCACTCTAGTAAACGGGGGCTTGGAGTACAAAGTTTTAGATTAAATATTTATATTCCTCTGCACTTGAACTTACAGGCTGAGATTCATAACTGCCACGTTCACAGTTCAACTGAATGAGAATGCATGTATTTCTGATTTCCATTTGCTTGTTTTATACTGTACATGCAGGTGCATGTGAGGAGAATGCATTAATTTCAACACTTGACACTTAGACGACAGGGGAATTTTTTTACTAGTGTTTTGATCAGTTTTTAACACACCATAAAGGATGTTGGCAAAAATGTAGTGACATCTGTACTGACAGTGTGAAAGCACCGAGGTCAACAACTGCCGAGATGGCAAGTATGAATCTATTGCCCAAATGTGTTCAAGTCAGCACCACATGTTGCAAAGAAATTATAGAAGCCAGCATCTTTCAAAAACAGTTTTGGGAAATGTCACAGAACTGTCAAGTGTATTAACAATCTTATTAAATAGCAGACTTTTTCAAAAATATTTCTCACAATCTAGGTGGAGATTTAAATATGTCATAGGAAACAAACAAATTATTTTTGCTGATGAAAACAACCCATTCACTTCATATCGCAAACATACAATCTCTCCCAAACATGTTTCTACGATACATTTAGGATAGGTTAGATATATTTATTTTTTCATAAGCTCATTTTGGCACTGGGGGTTAGATTGTTAAAGTACATTGTTGTATGTAAAGTGTTAGTGAACAGATTCTGGATTCAACTTGACAAACAGTAAATATTGAGGGCCCTGATGTAAGAGAATATCTGAGACAAATGTCATTCGCCTAACTGATATTTAATTTAAAAGATCACTCAGTTTATAATATTTTAAGATATATTTGAAAACAATACTCAAAAATAATGTTACAACTTGGCTAGGGAGATTGTTCTTCTACTCATTCTAAATGTTTCACCTATCAGAAGATGTAAGACGTTATTAGAGGTTGCTATGGATTGGAAGGTAAAAAACAAAAAACAAAAAACCTGCCATCCAGGATTCTGCTACATTTTAAATGAAAGGCATCCTACGAAGAGAATGCTAACTGTTGTTGCTGCAGCTATCTATTTGGATTTTTCTTTGTTCAATTAACCAAAACAATATTACTAGATAAAATGGATGGCTAAGAATTATTTGCGCTTAATTTTTTTTTAATGCAACATCTTCTAATCCAACTTTTTGGTTACTTCTCAAGATACTTTGTGATTTCCCAAATAGCCACATTTTTCATAACTTCCTTTTCCCTAAATCCTATAAAACTGTACTCAATGTATACTATTAGTATGTCACTTCTATTTCCTTTATTTTCTAGGGATTTGTGTGAGATTTTAATGAAATATTTCTATTGCTAAAATAGTTTGAAAACCACTGTGTATTTTTGTTTTGTCAGCTCACTTTTACAATTTTATTCTTTAGAAAATGTGATTGGCTTTGAGCACTAGTGGTGAGATAAAATTATGATATGAACACTGTCATATCTGGAACTTACAGTTTCACAGGGAAGACTATACTACACATCAATGTGAAATTACAACTATCATAAGTGCTATAAAGAAAAGGCACATGTCGTATGAGAGTCTGTGACAGGAATTTTTAAAATAAGTCAGCAAGTCAAGAAAGGCCTGCTGTAGGAAGATTTGTCCCAGGGGAGGTCTGAGGGAGTAACTGGACTGGGGCAGAGGAAGCCTTGTGGAGTGAAGAGCATGTGCAGAAGGAACGTGTGGCTGTAAAGCCGTGACCAATGTGGTGGGATAGGTGGCAAAAGTCGAGATAAGAAACAGCCAGGGTTCAAGTTAGAGAGCTCATTCTTCATCTCAAGAACAGTGGGAAGCCACTGAAATCATTTCAGTAGGAAGTGATTCAGGCGTATATGAACTTCAAAGAAGTCACTCTGGCTTTATGAAGAGAATAAATTAGAGGGAGAGGAGAGAGAATGATGGAAGCAAAGATAATCGGCTATTGTATTCCAAAGAAGAGAAAATGGTAGCTGGGACAATCAAGCTTTGAGAGAAGATGGTAGACAGATAAGAACTTTTGTTAAGTGGCAAGTTACCACACAAAGTGACTTTAAGTAAATAAAGAATTCTTTGATTTTGTTTGTTGTGCTTTTAGTTTGATTAACAGATGAATGGTGATGTCATCTACACATTGGTCTCAGCCTCTGTTTCTTCTGGTGTAAAATGAAAAGGTGGATTTCTAAGTTGTCTCCAAGCTTAACATTAAATTATGGACTTATACCAGTTCATGAAAAACTCAATAAAATCAGCTTACCAACAGTGTCCCATGAAATCATCTTTCCTGAGTCTCTCTTAAGCACTACATTAGGGTCAATCTTACTTATATCCAAGAAACTAAAATAAAATGACTTCTAGTTAATAATGAAAAGGTTAAAGTGGAAATGGATTTCTAGTGAGTTTGTTTGCTTTCAGAAAAATGAAATAATTTTTATCTCATTTTAAAGTTTCCCTGAGTTGCTGCCTTGTATCATTTTCAGCTGTTTAATGCACTGACTTCCTTGAGAAGTATGGACTCACTCAGTTCCAGAAACCCACCTGAGGCAAAAACAACCTCTAAAAGCTCCTAAACTTACTCATTTTGCTCCAACAACCCTTTGAAGAGCTTAAAATTCTCAATCAATATTTGCTTGAGGTTTTGAGAATGATGGCATTTGCATAGTTACAGTATAGACTTTATACTGTATGCTTTACCTGTTGAATATACCTGTACTCAGTGATATTTGCCTTTACAATAATTATCATGTTGACCATGGAAAATGAGGAAGTAAGCCTTGGTGATAGGCATATTATCAGCCTCCCTACTGGAGATTGCAGACACAGCATGAAAATAAAGCTGGACATAGTTATAATCTCTTTAATACCTTCTAAAAATGTACTTTCATTCTAATTTCTAAAGTCATATCTCTCCTTAAATGATATTCAAATATAAAAACATCACTAAAAATGAATGTTTATGGCATACATTTTCATTTAGTTTTTCATTCTTTTACTTTAGCTGTCCTTACATCAAAAATAATATTTAAATACTTCTGTAAATATTTATTTATGGTCTCATTCCATAAATCTCTACTTGTATTCCATGTTAAACTGTACACTCCATGTTAAATAATTTGAGTTCAGATGAATATTCTTACCAATTTTTTCTTGTGTGGAAAGGACTTGATATTTACCAGTCAGCAAGCTGCTTTCCGACATACATTTAAGATAGAAGGTTTCCTTTTTGTGATGAATTTTCTATTTTCCTAGTTTAGGGGAGGCAAATGCCTATCCTTAAATAAATGTGGTCTATATAACTTGTTACACACACTTTTCTGAGTTCTCTCTAAAGAGGCAGGAATGTATAGACAGGAAACAAAAAGCAAGGAGTCAAAGAACCTCTTTTTACTTCAACCTGTGTAAATTCCCAAAGTTCCCATGTCCTTATACATAAAATAGGTATAGCATCTTAATTGTTTACATTATAGAATTATTTTGAGAATCAAATGTGCTAATAGTAGCACTAAAAACTATAAAGTGCTACAATAACGAAATATATCACCATTTATAGAAAAGCCTTTTATTTATAAGCAATGCATGTTTATTAGTTTTATTATTACATGTTTATAACAATATTGACTATTAGCTTCTTATAACAAACTGCTGCAAAGTTGAAGGCTTAAAACATCACCAGTTGATTCTCTACTAGTTCTAAATGCTAAAACTAGCTTCACTGCGTTGGTTCCTTCTCAAGACTTTAAAAGATGCTCCCTTTTCCTTGCCTTTTCTGCTTCTGGATGCCATCCGTGCTCTAACCCAATGATACCTTCCTTGCATCACTCCAACCCTCTTTAATTTGTCATCAAGTTGCCTCTCTTCTTCTTCCATTATATCTTTTTCTTTCTTTTCTAGGGACCCTTCTGATTATATTTAGGGTGTACCATGATAATCCAGAATAATTTCCTCATCCCAAGAGCCTTAACTTAATCACATCTGAGAAGTACCGTTCTTCTAAGGCCTCCAGGGAATTCACAGGTTCCAGGGAATAGGATATGGGATGCACTTGGGGCCATTATTCAGTCTACTTCAATTATTACTAAAAGATAATCATAGTAGCTAAGTACCTTAAAGGATAGGGAATCAGGTGAATGTAGCTAATTACTATTTATGGGAGCATTTGCCTGCAGTACATTGCCCTAAGGTAGTGAGAAGCTTCCAACCCAGGGACTAAACATATTTAATATAAACATCTATTAATCCATTTATCAATAGACATTAAAATTATTACTACTCCAATGTGGGCAGCCCTAATATGTTTTTACTTGTAAACGGCCCTCATGTTAGAAAGGGTGTGAGTGGTTGAACCCCAACAGGGGACGCTGGGGTCAAATGAGGGGAAGCATCAATAGAACCAGGCTCTGCATTCTCAGCCTCACTTTGCACCTGCAAGAATGCTGTCTGCTTTTTAAATTAAAAAATATATATTTATTGATTTTTGAGAGACAGAGTGTGAGTGGGGAAGGGACAGAGAAAGAGAGACACAGACAGAATCTGAAGCAGGCTCCGGGCTCTGAGCTGTTAGCACAGAGCTGAACGTGGGACTTGAACTCATGGACTGCAACACCATTACCTGAGCTGAAGTCAGATACTTAACTGAATGAACCACTCAGGTGCCCCAAGAATGCTGTCTGCTGTAAGTACTGGACTTTCAAATATGCTTTTGGCTTAATAAAGAGCAATGGAAAGAAAACTAATAATAATAATAGTAATTATTGAAAATGGTTATTCTAAAATACTATGATACTCTTCTGCAAATGAGGAACTTCTTTTCATATATAAACCTTAATGGTTACAGCACTCTTTTAAAGGGACCACCAGTACACTGACCCACATGTAATCATTCTAATACTTCTTTTCTGTAAAAGAATTATCTAGTCAGAGAGATTTGGAGTTTTATCTTTGTTGTTTTGAGGGTTTTTTAAAACTTTTCTGTTCCTAAGTAAGTGATCAGTTATGATAATGGGTCTTATTAGAATTCAAGAGTAAATAGAAATATTGAGCAAATTACAGCTCTTTGCAATGGCTTAATTCCTAAATGAATTCTCATATGTTTAGGCCTATGCTAGCCAAGCAATACTGATGTTAATCTAAGTGGCTTAAACTAAATTAGCATCCTTTCTCATCCCACCAACCATTCACTCAAATTCTTAACCATGGTCCAAATTTGCTTAACACTTTGATTGAGTTATAGATAGAACAAGAACCATAGGTTAGTTTTTCAATTTGTGTACAAACTATGTTACTTTTAAATTTTAACTCAGAAACACATGAAATCCTTACACATGAATTATAAATAGCTAAGTCAAGTTGAAAAAATTAAGTGCTTGTCTTTTATTTTTATCTATACTAGCTACATAAATGTTTGATTATTCACCAGAAAAAATAATCAACAGTTGTTCATAGAATAAGAAATCTAATCTTCATAACATGTATTTTGGGAAAAACATATACTTCGGACAATGCCTAACAAATAGGTCAAAAGTCAAGAAACAATATCCACCTGTTGGGTGCGTGGGTGTCTCAGTTAAGCATCTGACTTCAGCCCAGGTCATGATCTCATTGCTCAAGGGTTCAAGTCCCGCGTCAGGATCTGTGCTCACAGCACAGAGCCTAGAGCCTCCTTCAGATCCTATGTCTCCCTCTCTCCTTACCCCTCCCCAACTCATGCCCTGTCTCTGTCTCTCCCCAAAATAAATAAACATTAAAAAATGTAGAATATCCACCTTTTTATCTTTCTGTTTTTTTGACTCCTCTACAAATGAATCCTGTTTCTAACTTCTACCTGCTCATTGCTACTGAGCCTTCTTAATGTGATTGCAACCTGAGACCATTCCCCCTCAGTTTCTACATTTTCCTGGGGTTGTCAATAGTATCATACTTCTCTCAACCTTCAAACCTATGAATATGAGTCACTTTTAAGTTTTCCCTCTTCTTTATGCCAAATTGCTGGTAAGCATCTAACACACCTTTTTCTTTTAAATATCCTTAGATTTTAATTTTATTTTCAATTAGTTATGCTATCCACCCTACCAGAAGCCTTATCACTACTAACTTTGGCTTTTCCAATGCTCAGGCTTAAATCACTTTTCCTGTCAATTATCACATGAATTTTTTTTACAAATTGATTTTATCATTTTACTCTTAAAAATGCTTGATGATAGTTCCTCAAGTCCTTCACCATGTTTTTGAGTTCTTTTGTTTTTGAACCTCATTTTACTAATGCAATGTTAGTCCCGCAGCCCATGCTTCCTCAGCCACAGGAAATTTTAATTTTCTACTGCCCCAAATCTGTGCCCACACTTATTTTGTTGTGATATCATTCTCCTATTAAAATTCCACAGGGGGGCGCCTGGATGGCTCAGTAGGTTAAGCCTCTGACTCAAGATTTTGGCTCAGGTCATGATCTCACAGTTTGGGAGTTTGAGTCCCATGTGTGGCTCTGTGCTGGCAACATGGAGCCTGCCTGGGATTCTCTCTCAGCCTGTCCCCTGCTCTCTTTCAAAAATAAATATATAAACACTTAAAAAATTTTTTAAAGTAAAATTCCACAGAAACTAAGATTATTCTCGATAGTTTTCCTGTATGTTTGAGGTATTTTACACAGCATAAAACACCACTCTGGCTGTCAAGACTGACGCAGTACTGGAGTAGTGCTTGGAGTAGTCTCTGTGACATGGGGTTGACTCCTCACTACTGGCCAAGCTTTGCATAGCAATCAGATAAGTTCATAGATAATGTCATTGTGCTCAGTCTGCTGTTGATTATCATCCAACTTTGGAATGAGATTTTTGCTGAGCTTTAAAGCTATATACATATCTCATAATTTTCATTACTAAAGGTAATGTAAATATAGCCAACAGGTAAACACTTGTTTTCATAGGAAATTTGTAAGTCATTATTTGACAAAATCAAGCCCACTTATATTTTAAACATCTTTTGTACATTAAGTGAATTTACAAAATGTATTTGACTACTAAAATTGTATATGGCAAAATTTTACTGATATCAAGAAAAAACGCTTAAAAATTAGAGTGGACACATCTACTTTCTTCAAAATTTTAGAACTATCAATAAAAGATTGAGACTACTGGAGTCTAGGGACTAAGCTTTAAGCTGTGAGATGTTTAGCTGTAAAGACCATAGGTTTTAATATTTCAAATATTCCTCCAATAGTTTCCTAAAGGTATGAGGTTCACTTCTTCTGGAGAACACTTTATACAAATATAGGCACTGCCGTTATGAAATGAGCATTTTATCTCCTCAATAACCAATGGCCTATCATTAAAGTCAGTAAAACTAAGATTGTTTTGAAGAATGCAAGTAGTTATGCTTGGAATTTACAAAATTGCTTTCAAACTGCACTCCTTCTTTCTATAAATTAACTCCTCTGATGGATTTTTTTTCTGGTAGTCTTTTTCTGCTTCCTCCAGCTATAATTAGTCATTGAAAATTGTCTTAGTGCATGCCTGGAAGACATTATAAACCCCACTCATGATTCTTCCTCCTTGTTAAGAAAAGCCTCTTTCTGAATGATATAATCTCAGTAACCTAATGACCAGAAAGCGATTGTGGAACATCATGACCACTTTTCCTCTTTACATGGCTGTGGCAGTAACACGGGTACAAAACTATTCATACTTTGCCCTTTTAAAGTTACCAGTAAAGCAGAAGTGCCACTAGTAAATCCAGAACAAAACCTTGCCTAATTGTGCACATTTTGGTGAACAGAAAAAATAACCCTATTTTAGTAAGTATTTTGTGTCTGTATCCAGTTATAGAACTAATAAACTATGAAGGCAGATAAATTCAAAACCAGACATTCAAAATGTATTTGCAGTTACGTTGACACTCATTTCTAGTTTCAGGCTAAAGCAAGTTTAAATGCTAGATATTTTATATCTGCAATTTTGAAAGGAAATGCTGAATCGGTTTAAAACAGCTTCAAAGACTGTAGATATTCATGTGGGAATTAATTGGCATCAACAAGGAGGAAAATCGCTGAAATGATTTACATTTACCTGTTTATCAAATCTCCTGGGTTTTGCACTCAACAGTATCCAATGCTTAGCTGTAACTTGAAGCACTTTTTTCCATTAATCACAACTAAAACACAGGTCTGATAATAACAAATATGGAATGTATCCCACTTTTTCTGTGTAGTTGTGATGAGGAAAGCAATTTAATGTAAAGCCAGTAAGTCACTACCTAAAGAGAACAACTCAGTGTTTCAGAAGTAGGACAACTTTCTTCAGCAGTCCAAACTCTTAAGATCAGACTTTCTGTGTCCTAATTTGGGAAACAGCTTTTACTAAAGCTGAATGCTTCAGTTTGGGCTCTCAAACATAATACCCTTTAGTTGGTAATTGCTGAGTGTTCTGCAACTGCTAATTCTTGTGGAGCCTCCCTCCAGACCATACATAATGGGAACTGATTAACATGTAATATATAATAGATACCCTCTAGTAGAAGTCAAACTTTTCATTTGATTTTACACACCCTGTGTGTGGCAGAGTACTTTGCAATAAATCATTACTAAATAAAAATAAAATCATAATAAATAAAAATTCTAGTCCTCCCAAATAATCTTTCTAAAATTTTTAAATGGATTATACTCATTCTCTTTTAGCAAACCATCAATGTATAATGCATAGTATTTTATGTTTTAAAGAAAACAAACTAAACAGAATAACCAGGATATGTGTTCCTATAAATTCATAGCTAATGGAACAATAGAACCTTTAATAAAAATGACACAGAAAGGGGCACATGGGTGGCTTCGTCGGGTAAGCAGGTCACTATTTGTCAGTTCAAGCCCCATGTCAGGCTCTGTGCTGACAGCTGAGAGTCTGGAGCCTGTTCAGATTCTGAGCTTTTGTTGCCTCTTTTCTGTCTCTGTCCTTCCCCAGCTCATGCTCTATCTCTCTCTTTCAAAAATAAACAAACATTTAAAAAATGATACATAAAATGTAGGAGATAAACCCCATATAAACAGCAACTAGTGAGAATAAATAATAAAGCAAATAAATGATGCTTTATGAATTTAAAAATGAATGCAAGAATAAAAATGTAATTAGAGCTTTAGAAGATGAACAGTTCAAAATGGCAAGTAAAAACAAATTTTAATTCAAGAATAAAAAGGAAGAGAATTTGGAGACCAGGAGATAAGAACTATTTGATTAAAGCCATTATCAGAAAGCTAAAAGTAAACTAGTGGAGGAAAATAATATATTAAGAAATAATCAACTGAAAAACATGTTTTCATTTAGGTTGAAAGGAATCACTGAGGAGCAGACAAGATTCATTCTTTTAAAGGTTCAATCTTTCAGTAGTTATTTGTTCAGCACATACTATATACCAGACAGTTGCAAGTCATAAGGATATGGCAGGGAGTATACATTGTCAGTAGGGGAAGACAGGCAATAAATAAGTTAATAATTACTTATATCATAAGTAGATATTATATTATATCTTATAGAAAGAGTACACAGTAAGGGTTTAGAGAATGCTGGAAAGATGCTGTTTTTCTTTTATAACTTTTCCTTTCCACTTAATCTGACTTGTACACATAGTGATTTATAAATGCCTCTTTAAAGCAGAGCAAAAAAAACTTACAGAAATAAAAGAAGACTTGAATTCAAAACTGGAAGGTCCTACAATGTTTCTAGAAAAATTGATTTGCAATGATCATTGCATATCCGTGTAGTTTTTTGTTCATATTTATGCAAACTTTATATTCTGCGGCTTCTCTTTTATACGGGTATTTGTTATGGGTAGATGATAATGATGATGATGGTGATGATATATAGATAGTTGGTAGGTAGATAGATAAGTGACAGACACCACTGCTATATACACATAATTGCTGTATTTTTATTATAAATGATGGCTTTTAGCACTTAAAAAGTCCTCATTTTTAGGGTTAGAGCGAATCATTTTTGGATTGAATTTTACTCTGACTTATTTCAAGATCAAAATCTGTGATTTTCCATTACTTCTGTTTGTCTTATATTTTGTCTCTTTTTATTTTTTAATTTCTGAATCATTTATTTTAGGGGTGTCTCCTTTATATAGCATATCATTGTGTTTTGCTTTATGAGGCAAATTGAAAATTGTTTCATTTTTTAAGGTTAAACTAAGCCCATCCACACTTATTGATGTGGATGTGATGTTTGATCTGTTATATTATTTTTATTAAATTACTATAAATATTATATGACATTTGCTTTCTGCCGTTAAATGATTTTCGTTGCTTTCTAACTGGTAAATTTCCTTTGAAATTTGGAAGGTGTGCATTTTTGTTCTAGTGGTCACTTTCCTGTTTATACCTTTTTAGAAATGCCCTTAATTCTCTGTCCTTAATTTTTTTATTACCTGTTTTGCCAGTGATTAATCCTATCTTTGACTTTCACCTATTGCTTATTTTATATTGCTCTGTCCATACCCTTTCTCTTCTCTCATTTTATTTTCATTATATCTATTTTCTCAGAATATTAAATGTACACATTTTATTCTTTCCTATAGTATATGCGTTATTTTTCTCTCTTAGGCTCAGCTTTGTGTGAATCCTCAATCTACAAGTACTGTCACCAATATTCCTTTTGCCAAATTCTCCCTCCTCTCTAGTAGATTGCTGAGTAAGAGTTCATGGTTAAAGAGTTTTCTGAGTTTCTAAGTGACTAAAATAATTGTCCATACCCTTAGTGTTTGAAGGACAGCTTAGTTAGTTATGGCCTTTTGTTTCACAATGTTTTCCCTTGAGTTTTTCCTTACTTTGCCTGCTGCTTTTGCCAGAATTATGCCAAATTAATCCTCTTACTCTTGTATATTATTTGATATCATTTGCCTGAAAACCTTGAGGATTTTCTGCATCTTGAAGTCCTATAGTTTTATGAAGGTATGTCTCAGAGTTGATCATTTCAGTTCTTCCATTTCTAAAAGTGTAGTCTGCATATATATTCATATGGTGAACAGAACTTTTTATATAGATCTATTCTTGTAAGCAAAGCTTGTGCTAGCAAAAAACTGGAAACAAATTAAATGTCAACCAATACTTGACTAATTAAGTAAATTATTATATACCCATATAGTGGAATAATTTATAGATATTTTAAAGAGTGATGGTCTTTTATTTTCTGAGGCAAAACTGTATCCACAATTTATCATATTCACCTTTTCCAATCTGTCTTCTGTTCCCATAGCTCCACTGAAACTGCTCTTGTCAGTTACCAAAGATTTTCATGAGGCCAAAATCAATGGATTCTTTTCTGTCTTTATCTTACCCTACCTATAAATGATTTATCTCTCAATTAGCCATTGCTGCTTTCTTTAACACTTTTCTCCTTGAGATTTTGTGAGACATGCCGGTGCTTCTTTTCTCCTATACTTTATCATTTCTCCTCCTTCTCCTTTAGGTTTCTCCTCCACTCAACTTGTAAACATTGACTACCTCGGGACTCAGTTCTGGCTCCCCTAATTGTCCCTATAAGCACTCCTTCCCAGAGATCTCAGTCATCAAACAGAATTAAAATCACAATTAGACATGTCACTCTCAAACCCAGAATTCTTCCTTAATATTCCATTACACTTATTATAAAATCCACACGCCTCACGAAATCCACACAATATATATTCTTTTGAGCCTGTCACTCCATCCTCATCTCCTCTATTCCTCCCCGACCCCACCATCCACCATGATCCAGCAACACTACCTTGTGACATTTGCTGAGGCACATCATACTCAAATTCAGAAATTTATACCTGTTATTATCTATTCCTGGAATGGTCTTTCCATGGCCTCCCAGTGGCACTTTTTATACTTCAGAACTAAGCTTAAATGTCACCGCGTGAGAAAAGACTTCCCTACCACACACTAAGGTATTGTTTTAGCCTCCAGTGTGGGATATGTGTACATCATAGGAAGGACAAAACAGGTGCTCCAATGGGATATAGGGAGAAATTCCTACACTGTTGCTTTGTATTTATTTTTATTACAACCTTTCAAATATTTATGGTGTATATATTTTACATTACTTATAATATAAAATAATTGTATACTCTCACATGTATAATGCAAACACATATACATTTAAACAAATACCCTTCTACAAGGGGTGTACAAAATTATTAGTTACTATGTGTACTTGATAATGTATGTTTAAAAACCACTACTCTCTAGAACTGATCAATGAATTCAGTAAGTTGCAGGGTAGAAAATCAATGTACAGAAATCAGTTGCATTCCTATACACCAGTAATGAAGCAATGGAAAGAGAAATCAAAAAACTGACCCCATTCACAATTGCACGCAAAACCATAAAATACCTAGGAATAAACCTAAACAAGGCTGTAAAAGACCTATATGATGAAAACCATAGAAAATTTATGAAAAAAATTGAAGACACAAAAAAATGGAAAAACATTCCATGCTCATGTATCAGAAGAATAAACATCGTCAGAACGTCATTACTACCCAAAGCAATCTACACACTCAGTGCAATCCCCATCAAAATTCCACCAGTGTTCTTCTCAAAGCTAGAGCAAGCTATCCTAAAATTTGGATGGAACCACAAAAGACCCCAAATAACCAAAGTAATATTGAAGAAGAAAACCAAAACAGGAGGCATCACAATCCCAGACTTTAGCCTCTACTACAAAGCTGTCATCATCAAGACAGTATGGTATTAGCACAAAAAGAGACACATAGACCAATGGAATAGAATAGAGAACCCAGAACTGGACCCACAAATGCATGGACAATTAATCTTTGACAAAGCAGGAAAGAGTATCTAATGGAAAAGACAGCCTCTTTAGCAGGTGGTGCTGGGAGACCTGGACAGCAACATGCAGAAGAATGAAACTATACCACTTTCTTACACCATACACAATAATAGACTCAAAATGGCTGAAGGACCTGAATGTGAGACAGGAAGCCATCAAAACCCTAGAGGAGAAAGCAGGAAACAACTTCCTTGACCTCCACTGCAGCAATTTCCTACTCGACACATCCCCAAAGGCAAGGGAAATGAAAGCAAAAATGAACTCTTGGGACCTCATCAAGATAAAAAGCTTCTGCACTGCAAAGGAAACAATCAAGAAAAATAAAAGGCAACCAACAGAATGGGAAAAGATAGTTGCAAATGACATGTCAGATAAAGGGCTAGTATCCAAAATCTACAAAGAACTCACCAAAATCCACACTCAAAAAATAAATAATCCAGTGAAGAAATGGGCATAAGACATGAACAGACACTTCTCCAAAGAGGACATCCAGATGGCCTACAGGCACATGAAACGATGTTCAACATCACTCATCATTAGGGAAATACAAATCAAAACCACACTGAGATACCACCTCACACCAGTCAGAGTGGCTAAAATGAACAAATCAAGAGACTATAGATGCTGGCGAGGGTGTGGAGAGACGGGCACCCTCCTACACTGCTGGTGGGAATGTAAACTGGTGCAGCCTCTCTGGAAAACAGTGTGGAGGTTCCTCAAAAAACTATCCATAGAACTCCTCTATATCCCAGCAATAGCACTGCTAGGGATTTGTCCAAGAGATACAGAAGTGCTGACACATAGGGGCACAGGTACCCCAATGTTCATAGCAGCACTATCAACAATAGCCAAATCATGGAAAGAGCCTAAATGTCCATCACCTGAAGAATGGATCAAGAAGATGTGGTTTATATATACAATGGAGTACTACATGGCAATAAGAAAGAATGAAATATGGCCATTTGTAGGAAAGTGGAAGGGCCTCAAGAGTCTCTTGCTAAGCAAAATAAGTCAGGTGGAGAAGGACAGATACCATATGTTTGCACTCATAGGTCTAACAGGAGAACAGGAGAAACCTAATGGAGGACCACAGGGAGGGGAAGAGGGAAAGAGAGTTGGGGAGAGAGAGGGATACAAAACCTGAGAGACTATTGAAAACTAACCGAGGGTTGGAGGCGGAGGGGGAGGGGGAATGAAGGTGGTGGCAATAAAGGAGGGCACTTGTGGGGAAGAGCACTGGCTGTTATATGGAAACCAATTGACAATAAATTATTTAAAAATAAATAAACATAAATAAATAATAAAGAAATAAAGAAATAAAAACCACTATTCTTGCATTACTCTGTTTATATTCTTTGTGACTTGATTATGATCTATAATTATTTTTAGTTCATTTATCTTTGTTTTGTTTCCCAACTAGAAAGCTGCGTAACTGCAGAAATCATAACTGGTGTATTCATTACTGTATCCTCATATATGAAAATGGAAGTAAACTATTGTTTTAGAAAACAAACCACAGAAAGTAAAACTTCACAAAGTTTTCCTTGTTGGTGGAAAAATATTGAAGATGGTTCATTTCTTGTCAGTGAAATAATAAGAGAGCTTGCACTACAACTCAGAGTCAGGGAGAAATATGAAGATATATATATAGATACATGGAGGTAGATAGAAGATAGATAGATAGATACCAAAAGATACACACACACACACACACACACACACACACACACACATGTAAATATCAGAAGCAGACTTGTGATAAATAATTCACTCGTATGGGAAAGGAAGTGTTGAGTTTTTTAAACATTTTACTGGTTTTTTCAAATGTTAGCCTGTGATTAATATATTAAAACAAACTATTGAAGATTTCCAGGCAGGGAGACAAGAGAGGTATTATGTACATAGCCCACAGAGAGAGTATATTTTAAAAATCTCTATTAGATGTCTCCCTTCTCCACAGTCTGTTCTGACGATTCTGCTATTATGTTGTATGTGTGTGTATGTCCCAAATATATGCATGTGTTTATCTATATCTATCATATATATATATAGGCATATATATAGATATATATTTAAACTCATATTTCTCCTACACTGTGAGTTCTCCTATGTATTATTCAGCCTCAAATGCTTGTTTCATTGTCTCTCACTTAATTCCACTTCCCCATCCCATTATCTTCCAATTTTATGCAGAATATTGTACTCCACTTTAACATCTTATCTCAAAGTTGTACAACCAAATCATCAAAGTGATCTGATTAAACAAGCCTTCAAGTTGTTAAGACACATTCTCCTGAGAGTATGAAGTGAGTGATATAAAATATGCACTTGTTCTATCTTCTCTCTCTCTCTCTCTCTCTCTCTCTCTCTCTCTCTCTCTCCCTCGAGCCCATTCCAAGGGCATGTACACAGGCGTGTGCTCAGAAGGGCCCGATACTTGATTCAATGCTCTGCTGTAATGTTCTTGAAATTCTTAACAACTCATGAAAAAGGGGTCCTGCAGTTTTATTTTACATTGGGTTCTGCAAAATGTGTAGCCCATTTTGCTCTCCCTGTCATCTCTCTCGGTCTCTGACTGTCTCTGTCTCTGTCACACATACACACACACACACACACACACACACACACACACACACACACACACACACATTCAAGGAGGGTTTGGCTGACTATATATAGTTTAAGCCTGTAATACTGAGACAACAGTGTTACACCAAGAGGAATGCATGCATCATACCGAATAGACTTTTATGGAGAGGGACTGAATTCATATTCATATTTAATCATGTTTCAGATCCCAGGAAGCTTGGTATTTGGAATATAAGGTTTTAAAAAGAACAAAAGAACCAGAAATGTTTAACAAGACCAGAAGTCTTAATGTCAATTTTATACCTACAACAATGCCAAACTGTATCAATCCTCAAGATTTTGAGGGAAATTCCAGGAGGAATTAATTAATAACTTCTCAGAGAGTTTGAGGTTCTTTACTAAATGACAGATTAGGATTGATTTTATGTCTTGAATCTAGAAATTATTTCATCTTCCTCTTTAACTTGTAATTCCATATCATCACATCTCATGTGAACTAACTGTGGAATTGAAAGTAATGCTATAAAGTATGCAAACTGTAGAGAATCTGAGTCATCTTTCATTGTGCCTGATTTCCAGCTAGTCTCATTTTCATATTGTTGCTAAGTGTTTTTCGGTCTAATTGCATAGGGACTGATTTGTTTAGCAACCTCTGTTTAGAGTTGGGCTTTTTCCTCTCCACTGTGGACACCATTCTGGCATTGTTTTCTTGCCTCCATTGTTTCCTAAAGCACATTTCATCATTCAATTATCCTCCCCTAACCCCTCTCAGATGTGAGTGATATTACCCTTTGGCCCTAAGTATATGCTTCTAACAGCTCCTTTGAAACATTCACTGCAAAAAAGTAAAATAAAATAAAAATAAAAAAGAAGCAGAACCTGAACATTTATGTTTCTAATGTTAAGCCCACTTTTCCTTTAGGAATTTTGATGATAAAAAGCATGAGACATAGGTCATGAAAAGAAAACAGGTCCCTGGAATATGTAGTGGCCTCAGCAGGCTAAGTAGACCATAACTGGAGGTTCAGGGCTATCTGAACAGTAATAATTTGAGGGATCAAGCTTTCTAGACTACGAGAACTTTAGAGGACTGGTCACGGCATTGAGTAAAGATTTCCCTGGAGGCATAAGCTGAGTGATAAAATTTGAAGAACAAAATGATAATAAAACAAACAGAAAGCAGACATTGAGATATTAAAAACGCAAACATACATTTGGGCAGTCTTGTAGCACATGGAGATGAAAACTGGAGCTGAGGACCTCTGCAAAAGAGGGCCTTATGAAAGACCTCGGACTTTCAGTTGAGACTCCTGAAGACATGACACCTAATGAGTAGAAGCAAACCGGAGTAGACCATGCTCAATTGAAACAAGGCCAACTGCACAGACTTTACTGGCCTGCAAGAAGGAAAAGAATGTGATCCAGAATCCCAGTCCTTTTTCACTGACAACATTGAGTATTCTGTCAAAAATTACCAGAAAGGCTAGATAACAAAACCAAATGACTGAGAAGCCTAAGAGTAAAACAGAAAAAGTAAACCAATAGAAGTTTTAGGTATTTGAGTTATGAGGAGTAGATTTTAACACAACTACATTTAGTATGTTACAAAAATAAATGTAAAGATGGAATATTTTCATCATTAGAATTTAATTTTAAAATTAAGTATAGATTGGGCACCTTACAAAAAACCTGAAAATTAGATAAAGAGGAATTGAACAGGAGATTAATTATAGTAGGAGAAAAAATATATACCTACAGCAATGTGTATGTATACACATACAAAGTACATAGTTGAAGAAATCAAGTAAAAAATGGAAAAGAAAATAAGAGATACATGGCACCTTAATAAATAAGGCTCACATATATAACTGGAATTCAAGAAGGAGAAGAGACAGACAGAGAAATTGAAGTATGAGAAGAAATACTGGCTAACAATTTTCCCAAATATTTTTAATTTTTTTAATGTTTTATTTATTTTTGAGAGAGACAAAGAGAGAGAGTGACAGTGTGAGCAGGGGAAGGTCAGAGAGAGAGGGAGAGCTGTCAGCACAGAGCCTGATGCAGCTCAAACCCAGGAACCAAGAGATCATGACCTGAACAGAAGCCTGACGCTCAACCAACTGAGCCACGCAGGTGCCCCATAATTTCCCCCAAATTGATGAAAACATCAAGCCATTTGAAATATTTATAAAGCTCTATGAATCACAGCCTGGCTAAATCCAAAATAACACCTAGATATATCATATAAAACCACTAAAAAGTAAGACAAAAGGAAAAACATTAAAATTAAAAAGACAAATTAGTTTCAAAGGACTAATAATAAGACTGAAAGCTGACTTAAAATTTTTTTAATGTTTATTTTATTTTTGAGAGAAAGAGAAAGAGCATGAGTGGGGGAGGGGCAAAGAGGGAGATCCAGGCTCTAAACTGTCAACACAGAGTTCAACACGGGCTCAGGGCTAGGACTCAAGACCTAGAGATCATAACCTGAGCCGACCTGAACCAAAGTTGATGCCCAACCAACTGAGCCACCTGCGCCTCCCTGAAAGCTGACTTTTGAAACAAAACAATGGGAGACAGAGACCATTTACATGCTGAAAGAAGCGACTGAATTGATACATAGAAAAAAAACATTCTTCAAAAATGAAGGCTAAATAAAGACCCATTTGGATAAATAAAAACTCAGAGACATTAAAGTCATAGCTCTTGTCTTAAATGAAATATCAAACATAATTTTTAGACAAAAAAAGAATCCCTGATTAAAGTATAATAATATAGGAAGAATAAAAAGCACCAGAAAGGGGAGTATTAGACAATATAAAAAACAAATATTAAAAGCTAAAACATGAGACCATGTTTTCCTTTTGATAGTCTCATAGTTGGTAATAGTGATTCTGTTGTTAAACTTTGGATACTCGAGTCTTCTCAATAAATGGGATCACTAATTTGTCTTTCAGGCTACCCTTAATTTAATAGAGTTGGTAGTTATGAGAAGGGATATTCAAAATTAAATTGTAATCCTATTCTGTGACAGAACATCAATGACTTGCTCTAAACAATGGTATTGGCAATGCAGATCCGTTTTATCAGAGTTGAAATAACTAAGGAGAGAAAGTAAAAGGAAATTAGATTTTTAAGTAAAGAACCAAAAACAAGAAGATATGATAACTTGATATTCATAGAAAACAAATTATTTTTCTTTTTTAATTTTTATTTATTTTTGAGAGAGAGAGAAAACAAGTGGAGAAGGGGCAGAGAGAGTGGAAAACACAGAATCTGAAGCAGGCTCCAGGCAGAGCTGACAGCACAGAATCTCATGCAGGGCCCAAACCCACAAACTGTGAGATCATGACCTAAGACGAAGTCAGATGCTTAACCGACTGAGCCCCCAAGGTGCCTGAAAGATAAATTTCAATTAACTGATACTCTAAATTCCTTTTGTTTTATTATAAAAAAATCAAAGTTTTATAATTCCACATATCCTTCCTGACATAGAACATACTTTGCCAAATAAAGTTTCTTCTTTGTTTAATGATTTGTTAGACTGTCTTATCCAAAAGCAGGACTTCAGTGTGAGCAGTTCCAGAGATGATTGTAAAAATCACTGGTGGGATAATGGAAAAGTGAGACAGACAGAAAAAGGAAGAGGGTCAGCACAGGGTGTGTAAATGAGCCAATATCTATTGTAAGCAACTGGGGTTTAATTTTGCTATAGACTTAAAAAATGATAATAAGATTAAAGCTCTAAGAGTACATAAGAGTACTGAGGCATTAACACTTGCAACAATATGGATGGACCTAGAGGGGATTGTGCTAAGTGAAATCATTCAGAAAGAGAAAGACAAATATCGTATGATTTAACCTATAAATGGAATCTAAAAAACAAAACAAATGAAGAAACAAACAAATGAAAAGCAGAACAGATGCATAAAGACAGAGAACAAACTAATGATGTCAGAGGGGAAGGTGCTGGGAAAATGAGCAAAATAGGTGAAGGGAAGTGGGAAAAACAGGCATCCAGGTACAAAATGAATAAGGCAGGAGGATAAAAGACACAGAATAGGGAATACAGTAAAACCTTGGTTTGTGAGCATAATTCATTATGGAAACATACTTGTAACCCAAAACACTTGCATATCAAAGTGAATTTCTTTTTTTTTAATTTTTTAATGTTTATTTATTTTTGAGAGGCAGAGAGAGAGGGAGACACAGAATCAGAATCAGACTCCAGCTCTGAGATGTCAGCACAGAGCCCAAAGTGGGACTCGAACCCACAGACTGTGAGATCATGGTCTTTGCCAAAGTGGGACACTCAACCTACTGAGCCACTCGGGCACCCCTTCAAAGCGACTGGCTTTGTTGTTGGCTCATTGTGATCATGTGACATTCAGCGTCAGGGGCTACTCACGCATATTGAAAGACATATCTTGTTTATCAGGTTAAACTTGATTAGAAATGTTTTCTCCCCTTTCATAACATTCACAGAACAAGTTACTTGCAATCCAAGGTTTTACTGTATAGTCAATGGTATTGTAAGATGTTTGTGTGGCGACAGATGGTAGCTATACTTGGTGATCATGGCATAACATGTAGACTTGTTGAATCACTGAATCACTATGTTGTACATCTAAAACTAATGTAGCATTATGTGTCAACTATACTTCAATTAAAAAATATATATAGGGGCGCCTGGGTGGCTCAGTCGGTTAAGCAACCAACTTCAGCTCAGGTCATGATCTCACAGTCCGTGGGTTTGAGCCCAGCATCAGGCTCTGTGCTGACAGCTCAGAGCCTGGAGCCTGCTTCGGATTCCATGTCTCCCTCTCTCTGCCCCTCCCCCATTCATTCTCTGTCTCTATCTCTCAAAATAAATAATAAAGACATTAAAATTTTTTAAATACTGAGGGGAATCATTGTAACATATGCTATGAAGATTGAGGATGTTATTAGTCAGTTTCTTTATTCTTTAACAATAATAACTATGCATTAAATCAGTTTAGAAACTTCAGGAAGATTAACTCTCTATTGAACACAGACCATACTTTGAAAGTTTCTATATTTTTTGGAATACATATGTTGGTGAAAGAAGGCTACATGAATGTATTTCTTGTTATTTTGTTTTCAGATAATCCGTCTTAGGAAAAGAAAGTGGCAAAAACTGAGTTATTTTAGGGTTCTGATCATTTCAACTTTTGTTTTAAGAGCATGTTGACTCTATTATACTTGATGTCCTACACTTTTCTCCAAAAACTGCTTTGATTTGCAATAAAATTGTAAATAAATGCTGCCCCCTATATAACGTGCCATTTTGGCTATGGCCAGGAACATACCCCTTTAGTAATTAATATATTTACTCCTTCCTATCATCTTGCTTTATTTTGAGTCCTGACTTCCAGGATACTCATAGTTAAATTTTATTCTTCAGTTATAGTAACAATGTTAATCCTAGAGACTGGATGTTTATTTCTTCCTCTTTCTTTTTGCTTCAATTTTTTTAAAGGAAACTTTAAGTACTCTATGTACTTGAACACAGTGAATTACCAATGTTTAAATAGAGCATTTTGTGACCTATGCTAGAAGAAAATGTTTCTAAGCCAAATATTCTTCTGTGTAACACATACACAAAAAAGACATTTTCTACTAGTGAGCTCTTCTCACTCAGTCTACAGAGAGTAGTGAGATAACGAATCTTCGGTGATTTTCCATTCAGCCTGGGAATAATGGCTACATGTAGAAATGGTAACCACAAAGAAGTGGGAGCTGACAGAGGACTTCACAGACTTAGTCTTCATGTGCCTCCTGGAAGATCTACCCCATGATTGGCAGTCTGCGTTTTTTCTCCCAAGGAGTACATAACTGAGGGAAAAAAACAATTAGCAATCTTATCTTACAGCTATTTTAGAGAATTTTTTTTCTATTCTCCAGGCTACCGTGTTGGTTAAATGTGCTGTGTACCTTCTTCCCAAGCCATTAAACAAGATTCCTGAGAGCCAGGACATCAACATGAGCGAAGCCTTCCAAACCACTCATGAGCAATGAGTGAGTGAAGATTCATGGCCAGGATTTGTGATTTCCAACAGAGACACAGAAACCACGATTTAAGAGAATGAAAACATTACATGTCTTAAACTGGTCAGAACATTGGCTGCTTGAGGGAGGTGATCCAGGCAATAAGAGAGAAATAAGGAGCCTCCCTTCCTGCTCCCTGCATGCCCTTAATTATGGTTAACCTCATGTAAAAGTTGTTGGCATGTAAGTCTGCCTCTGTCACTGGACTGTGAGCCCCTACTGGGCAGGCACCACATCTTACTCAGCTGAATAACACGTATTATGCATTTTTATTTTAAATATAGTAACTTGGTCCCCTGAGTATTTAACTCAATTGTGCTGAAACAAAGGTCAGGAAAATTAGCCTTCACAGATGTAAGAGAAATATTGCCATTCAAATCACAGCTGTGTACATGACTTCAATAAAACATGCTTACTTCTTCTGAAAGAAAGAATAAGAAAAGACTGCTATGGTGTTACTGTAATTATTTCACGAGGAAATGGATAACCCAAAAGAGCCTGTTTGTGGCTCTGCTGAGAAGTTGTACATATCAAATTAAGTCATTTTTCAATGAGATCATTACTGTAGACAAATGTATGACTGTTATTTTAGGAGTATCAATTCCTTTGACATGTCAACTTAAATAACCAAGTTCACTGGAAGAAGCTAAGCTAAATATTCACCACCACTTCCGACCCACATGGGCAAGAGTCGCAAACACTTTAATCTGCATCATCTCTATCATAGCTACGATTTCTCTTAAATAGTATCACTACCCTACATAAGCTCAAAGGAAAATCACTAAAGAACTCTATCAGATGTTTCAAAATGTTTTGGAGACCTAAATATGAGATAGTAGGGAATTCAAAGAAATACAGAATGAATAGAATGAGGATAAAATACAATCAATCACATGTTATTGATAGTCTTATCTTATTTCCTTGCTGAATAAAAAGCTTAGGCTTTATCTGAATGGTTTAATGACATGATAAATATTACATTCCTTGTATGTTTCTTAAGTTGTAGAACAAGTGAGGTAAACTAAAATAATATTTTTAATGTTAAATTAAATTAATGTAAAATTATCCCATTGACAGGAAAAATTAAATCTTTTATGATTATATGATTATTACATAAGCTTTATATAATTTATTTAATGCTTATAAATGTGTATATGGTATTTATTTATTATAAATATTAAGGTTTATTATATATCTCATATAATCATATAACATATAATTATTAAGTAATTATATAATTATACTGTGTGCCTATTTTTGAAGTTGTTAAAATAACCTGGCTCAGAAAAACAACAACAACAACAACAACAACAACAACAAAAACCAGCATGGTTAGAAGATACATACACTTTTGTTTATTACTGAGGTATAATTGGCTTATAACATTATAGTAGTTTCAGGGGTATGCTATAATAATTTGATATCGTATACACTACAAAATGATCACCACAATTAATCTAATTACCATAATCACCATACAACCATACATAGGTATCAATTTTTTTTCTTGTGATAGTAACTTCCAAGATTTTTTTCTCTTAGCAACTTTCAAATATGCAATGTGGTATTAATAACTGTAGTTACCATGATACGCATTATAAAAGCTTTAAAATAAGGGAAAGGACCTAAAATTACTTTTCAAAATGTGCAGAAGTATATTTTCACTTGAATCTCACAGTTAATATTATGATGTTTAAGATTCAGCCTGACAAAAAGATATTTCAAGCTGAAATAACTAAATAATGCTATTTAAAATAGTAAAATAAATACAAGGTCCCTCTTCTATTGTGAGGCTAATCTCTCCACAGTGCTCTAAATCCCATCTTCCTCTCAAAGTATTGCTCAAGGTACTATTTTGTGAGCCATTACTTTTCTCTGTCTTCAATCTCTTCCTTTTCCACTGAACTATTTTCCCCTTGCCTATCATTGTGACCAAGCTTCTATCTTAGATCTCCTTCCATTAACCTGAAAAAAGATTAAAAAAAAGTAAATTTGCACCATGCAGATATGTTTACAATCTAATGGGGAAAGTAAAAATTACTCAAATAATTATACAAATTAGCATATAGTTAAACTCTAATTGCAAAAACCACGGAGTTATTCTCAGTATGGTTCTGCTTCTTCAGTCACATTAGTAAAGTCTACCACCTTCTTTTAAAAATCCCCCCATTTTATTACTCTCTCTCATAGTCCATGTATCCTTGGCCTATTTCTCTACCATCTTTGATGTTGTTTATTGGTCTTTGTTTATACCTTCAATATAAGTGATCTTCCCAGGGATATGCTATTTCATTCCCTACCTGGTATCACTTTCCAGTCCTCATTAGCTTCACAAAAGCTTATTTTAAGCCTACATTTACCGTTCCAAATGATAAATCCATGGGTGACATTTCATACTATATCCTAAGTGACTTATGCATTACTTAATTTATACATTATATCACCAATGAACTGCCTTTTCTCCATGAACCTGTGCATTCTCAGTCCCTTTCTGATAATTACTATTCAATTTCTCTTTCTCCATGTTTGTCATTCCTTCTCCATTATTCTTTTAAGTTCCCAGGATTCTTTTTTCAGTATTTTTTTAATCTCACCTTATTTGTTCTTTATAGATTATTTATTTCTTATAACTTTAGTTATAAGCTTATGAAATCCAAATCTTTATGAATAACACAGGAAGTCACCAAAACTACAGAGAGATACGTCTACTTGTGAACAGATACTGTACCACATCTCATACTTAATCCTACCAGAATAAAACTCATCATGCTATGGGCTCAATGGGGATGCTATTTTATAATAATTACTTCACTGTGTTGGGATCACTGGTTTGCCTGACTTTCCCAATATGGATAGGAGCTCTTTAAAGACAAAGGCTTTATGCCTTTATATTCTTTAAAGTCTAACATATCACCTGGCTCTTGGTAAGTGCTCAAAATAGGTAGTGATGTAATAAAAAACATAAATTGTTTGAAGGCACAGCTTTATTTCTGACAGGTGAAGCCATATTGTATTGGACATATATTTGAGGCATGAAGTGGGAAAAGTAAATAGATCTATAGAGGCAAAAATTATAGAGTTTCCTCTATCATCCTTCCATTATTGCCAAGTTGACTTAACCTGGTTAAAGTATTCTAAAATTATTAGTTTCTGCTATGGAATAAGTATTCCATTCTCTTAGCTTTTAACAGAATACAGCAAAATTCCTAACAGCATTACTCTTTTTTCTAATTACATTTTGTGTTTTCGAAGACAAAGAAAGACCAAATTAGGGGTGTTTTTGTTCCTAGGCCTTCTGGATGTGTGAAATGGGCATCCAGCCCTCCATTTTCACCACAACATCCCAAGGATTTCTGATTTCAAATAGGGTGACACAGAAACATGTAAGTTCTGTTTGAGTTTAGATTCAAAAAGAAAAGCATCAACATCTTTTCCCTAAATAAATAAATAAAAATAATTATAGAGGTTTGAAAAAAGATCTAAAATAAAGCAAGTGAGATCAAACTGTGACTCTAAACTGCCATAACAATTGATAAATTTTGGCTTTGATATCTCTCTCTCTCTCACTCGCTCTCTCACTCTCCCTCTCAGCAGCCCCCCATTCTCTTTTCCTCCAAGCAGTTCAAGCAGTTCAGTATCAAGATTATCACTATGGGTTGCCTTTAATTTTACAAAAATACTTCAAAATGTTGGTGAAAATATGTAGGTTCATTCTTTGATAAACAATGAAGAAAGCAACTGCTCTAAAAATACTTAGCAAGTCAGGGCACACCTGGATGGCTCAGTTGGATAAGTGTCAGATTTTGGCTCAGGTCACCATCTCACAGTTCATGAATTCAAGCCCCACCTTGGGGTCTGTGGTGACAGCTCCGAGCCTGGATCCTGCTTCAGATTCTTGTCTCCTTCCCTCTCTGCACTTCGCCAACTCATAATCTGTCTTCTCTCAAAAGTAAATAAACATTAACAAAAATACTTAGCAAGAACACAATCAGCTCAGGACTCAAGCATGAAAGTGTCCATTCCTTCCTAATAAAAAAAGGAATAAAACAGTAGTGGGAAAGAACATAAAACTTAAAAGTAAGCAACAAAGGGAAGAAAAGAAGTTATCTTAAAAAGAGAAATGTATAAAATAATATCTGAATTATTTTTAAAAATAAAACAGTTAATTTATTTTACTTATGCCAAAGGATTATTTTTGTTCTCTCCTTGGCTTTCTTGCTAACAGGACATAATTCTATTACAACCTAGCAATATCAATGCTACTTTCACTTGACATAAAATCTATGACCACTGGAACTTTGTGAGTACCAGACACAAGTTTCTGTGGACAATATCTTAAAATATGTGTAGGAAATGATGACTCTCACACAAAGGAGTTGCTAGGTTCTTTCAACAGGCATCGATCTCACAGGCAGTTTTCAATGTGGTATTTTAGGTGATTGAAATATTTATGTGTCCTGTTACAAATCATTTCTCAACTGGGAATATAACACTTTCTGATAAACTATTGTTCTATTTCTTCCAGTCTATGTGATCTTCAAAGAACTCTTGTTGAAATAGATATTTTTTTCAATATCAATCAAATCAAAATAAAGAGAAGCAAAATTAGCTTAGGATAAAATGCCTTGAAAAGAAACATATTTTCTCAAGCTGTGCAAAATTCTAAGACACAATCAACAGAAAGACTATGCTTTGTGCTTTCAGAGCATTTTTAAAACACTATCATTAAGCCTTATCTATAGATGTACAAACAAATACACACCAAAAATTTTAAAGCGGTCAAGCAGTTATAAATATTAGTAAAAACTCAAAAAATAAGAAAGTATTACTGACCCTATGAAAATCAAAATCTCCTGATCCTCATCAATTATAAGTAGAATCTTCACTCTATCCAAAATTTTCAAAATTCTCCTACTTCCATCCCACATGTTCTTACATTTAGATTGCCTCAAGAAGCTCACAGTATAATTAAGAGTGACAATTGCTTAAGCATATCAACAATGACAGGAAGAATAAAAAGAAATAAGTATTGAGGTATGAATACAGCAAGCTTTAATAATGTAGAGCAGAAGAATGAGCAGATGGCTATAGTTTGTGGACATCTGTTGAAAAACTGGATACTTATTAGAAGGCAGTGAATTATGGAATGGTTTAAATCTTCACCTGAAAGATTATTTTGGTAGACATGCTTAGAATGACTTAGAATAGTTGCATGTTAAAGAATATCATCATCATCATCATCACCATTAGGACATTTTATACTCTTTAGTATATTTAATATATAATGTGTCACTTCTTCCTTTCAACATCTCAATTTTGCTTGTCAAAAAATTGAAACAGAGTTTAATGTTCCACTCAAGCACAAATTAAGGTGCCAATGATAGGATCAACTCAAATATTCTCTTCCTTGGACTTGCATTTTTAAAACTTCCAGAGCAGAGTATAATTAGCTTAGAGTCAAAATTAATTTGAAAGTAACTAAATAAATTATTTTGGAAGTATACTCAAGCTGGTGAGATGTTTGCTAAACTTACAATTAAAGAGATGGCACTGTTTTGGGGGCCACTTGGGGCTCTGTGCTGGCAGCTCAGAGCCTGGAGCCTGCTTCAGATTTTGGGTCTACCTCCCTCTCTGACCTTACCCCCATTCACACTCTGTCTCTCTCCTCTTTCAAAAATAAATAACCATTAAAAAAAATTTTTAATGATATTCTTTTTTATGTCAAATGAAACATTCCAAACCAGTCTGTAGAGAATCTTAATGGATCACTAATACAGTTAGATTAATTAATTACAAGTTGATTCCATAAGATTTTAATATGTGAATTGTACTATTCTTATTATTTTATACAGGGAATACATAAAAAGATCCAAGTGATAAACAGAGCATGTTTTGTCCTTCAAATTTCTGCTGATGATTCACATCTCCTCCTTCACACAAAATGGATGATAGACATAAATATAATACCCAAAACTATAAAGCCTCTTGAAGAAAATAAGCAAACATTTTTGTGATTTTTGTTTAGCTAAAACTTTCACTGAAAAAGACCAAAAACTCACTAATAATAAAAAACAATAATTAAGCTTCATCAAAATTAAAATTTCTGTTCTTCAAAAGATGTGTTAAGAAATGTAAAGAAAACCTTGATTGGAAGAAAATATTTGCAGAACTTATATATGACAATGACTAAAACTGAGAATATATAACAGACTCTCAAAATTCAAAAAACAAAACAAAACAACCAAATCCAAAATGAACAAAAAAATTAGACAGACGTGTTACCAAAAAAGACAAATGACTTGTAAATAAGTCCATAAAAATATACTCTACATTCTCAGTCACTAAACTAAATGAGATTCCAGGGTACATGGGTGGATCAGTAGGTTAAGCATCTGACTCTGGATTTTGGCTCAGGTCATGATCTCACAATTCATGAGGTAGAATCCTGGCATCAGGCTGGGCGCTGGGATTCTCTCTCTCCCTCTGTCTCTGCTCCTCCCCCACTTGCGCACACATAAGTGCTCTCTCCCTCGCGTTCTCTCTCTCTCTCTCTCTCTCTCTCTCTCTCTCTCTCTCTCTCTCTCTCTCTTTCTTGCTCTCTCTCAAAATAAAGTAAAGCTGGATAAACATACTGTGGTACATATCCAATGAAATATTACTCAACAATGCCAGGCACTACACAAGCACTATGCTAAGTGAAACAATCCAGTTCCAAATATCTACAAACTGTATGATTCTATTTCAATGACATTCTGCAAAAGGTAAGTCAAGGAACAGAAATCAGATCACTGGATGTCTCCCGCTGAAGTGAGGGGAAAAGATTGACTCCAAAAGGATACAAGGAAACAGAGTTGAGGGACGTCTTACATTTCTTGTTTGTGGTAGTGGTCACATGACTGTATACATTTGTCAAAACTCAGAACTGTTCATTTAAAAAAATAGATTATAACTTCATAAATCTGATTTTTAAAAGTAAGCAAATAGAATTTAATTATCAGGTTGCTAAATGTTCCCATGGTAGCTGATGTCAAAAGATGGCTTCCAATAAGATAGTATTTGTACTTTTGTGTGTTCCCTCCCCTCTTGAAACTGGGCTGGCTCTGTGATTTATTTTAACAAAGAAAATGAGGCTATGTCTGACCAAGTGAACATCCCCAGGCACTATCACATGAAACAAAGAACTGTCCTGTCAATCCACAGAGTCATGAGAAATAATAAATTGATATTGCTCAAAGCTCACCTTCCCATCGAAATTTCTGTTCATTTGCAACAGTATATCACTAGTGGTTGAATAAAAATATAGGCTATGCCAATGATAGCTAACATTTATTGGGTGCCAGGCACTGTTCCAACTCATTATATCTATTAACTCACTTGATTCTCACAATAACTATCTGATGTAGGGCTCATCGACAGTCTTCCAAACCAGTGTGACATAGAGATAATATAACATGGTGTTTAAGGCATGGGCTTAGGAACCACACTATCTGAATCCAAAGTACGTCTTTGCCATTTGCTAGCTTTATAGCTAGTAAGTCATTTCAACAAGTCATTTAACTTCTATGCCTCAGGTTTATCCTCTCTAAAATTGGGATAACTGAAGAGTTGCCTCTTAGATTTGTTGTAAGGATTAACTGATTTAATATATAAATACTGCAGAAGGAAAGCACGGTAAATATGCTATCATCATTGCTATTGTACTTTGCCTATATTCAATAGGATGTCATGAAAAAAAAAACACATTAAGAACAGCTAAGTTTGAGTTCTCATTTCAATACTTCTCATCTGTTAGAGTTTATGCAAGTCACCAAAATTGTGCAGTTCTCAATGTTATCACCATAAGATGGGACTAAAAAATACTAGTCCCATTTTGACATAATTGCTTTGGGGTTCAAATGTGATTATTTCGTGAAGGAGCTGTATTGACGGTAGAGCACTATAAACAATTACTGGATATTTCTATTTCATGGTTTTTTCCCCAACATTTGCACATCCTGTCTCACATTAAATGCAGATTCCATTAGAACCTATAACAGCTACATTTTTGGTAGAGCACAGAGTTCTGCACACTGCCATTAGATTGTTTTGCTTATTCTCAGTCTCAAGGTTTATGAATAGCACCTCACCCTTTAGGTACTGCCACTCTGAATAAGGTAATGATGTGTTACACTGGGATATTAAGAGAAAACAATGTAAGTTGGTAGAAGTAAATATCCTCATTGGTAAAATGGGATGAAAATGCCTTCCCTGCATAGTTGAATTGAGCATTACTAAAAATCTGTATTCATGCCTAATACAATGCTTGGCATATGATAGATACTCAATAAGCATTAGTTCCCATCCTAACTTAGCTAACCTTTGAAATAACTTCTTCATCTCACAAAAGCAAATAAAATATAGCTTATATCAGTTGCTAACACTCCTGTAAAAATAACACCACTTTGCTGTACCCAGGAATCAGGTGGGCCATTCTACTGGACAAGTGGCAGTGCTGATGGTGAGTCACAGAACCACAGTGTGATGGAAGGAGCTTACCCAGGGGTGTTTTATTGTACAACCAGCATGAAAGAAAATGCCAATAAATTGAAAGGTGTGTCCAGGCAGGAACAGTCCAGAAAACTGTGCTACACAGCAGCATTATAGGTCATGTTAAAATCCATTTTCCCAGTTAATAATTTTCATGATCCTACATTTTACCGAGTAAGTATGTCAGCAGGCTACACCTTTCTATGTAATTCTACCTACTTTTCTCCATATTGCGTTATCTTGTCATCAGGGATGGCACAAATATCAACGTAAAAAGCTTTGCTATTTTAATAACATACAATGCATTTTGAATACAATAAGCCTGTGAAAATCACACGTTAGTCTGTAGTTTCACTGAAGCTTACAGTACATAATGCTACAGTAATTCTCCAAGGTACTTTTCAAAGACTGCCAAGAAGAAATGCCTTTTATCTATTGTTAACCGTTCTACAGGCAGCAAGATCCTGGAGTGTGATATTGGCTTTTCATTGTTGCTCAGACCAACAGTATCCCACATGCATATGATAAAACATCAGGAAAACAATAAGGAATCTTTCAACAAATTATAACTAAACATAAATGCTACTGAGCCAGCTTTATGCATGAGGTGATTTGTTATTTTAACATAATAGAACCAAATGAGGAATCCTGACTAGATGAATACCAGCTAATGTTTATTTGAGGAACAATGATAAATTTTCTGGATTGCAAAGATAAAATGGAATTCCCATTGGAGTTATCATTTCAGTCTCATTTATTCACTGGTAATTCTGCAGATCCTAGCAAAAGTATATATACATTGTCTTGCCTTAAGTACTTGCAGAAGACTTTTGAGAGGAGACAAAAGGCATACTATTTATATTAAATTAATTAAGTTCCTATTGATGTGTTTATTTTTAAACAATTATAATCAAGAAATTATAATGCAACTTTGTAAAGTAATTTACTGTATGTTACTACAATTTGGGCAGGACCTATGTCTAAAATTTTTAAACTGATAAAACTTGAAGTTTTTGTCTACTTTATTTTCTCTGAGGAGTAAAAAAATACCTGATTTCAAAGGTAGCATCCAGTTTGCTGATTGTGCAGATATGTTTTTGGAAGCAAAATGTCTACAATAGCTACAATGTAACAAGTTGTTGTTAGGTACACTGAATACTCTGAAAAGTGATAAATAATTCGGGGTCCCTGGATATCATGTTAATGTGGAGAAAGATTATGATTAATCTATAAGGTTTTATTGCCATTCCTACATCTAGCACAAGGATGTCATGTCATGTCAATGTCACATGAGATCTACTGAACAATGCTGGCCACATTCACAGATGAGCCACATTTACAGACTGAATGGGTGTGAAAGTCAGAAGCACAATGAGACAATGGCATACATATCACTTAATCATTTGAAATATTTCTCATTCAAAGTCAAAAGTGGTCTAATGAAGCCAAAGAGTAAGGTTCCATCTGGCTCTATAGATGGATGGTCTTCTGGAAAAAAAATCCACAATTTGAGATAACGCACAACAGAAAAAAATATGATCCAGAAGGATGAAACTTAAATGATGTATGTGATTAAATGATTATAAATAAAATATGTTTAGTAACACATCTATTTAAATCTCTTGGCCCCAAATAGAATTCTATTTAAATAGTCAATCAGCCCTTACTAACCTCCAATAGGATAGCATAAATAGGATAAATAATATGAATGTGATATTAATATATAACATTACTTAATATATATGTATTTTATAAGTATGTAATATCTAGTGAAATACTAAGACCAAGAAAAATAATGCTCAGAAATTTAGATGAAATTAAAAAAACATACAAATACGCAAATTAATTGTCTTCTTTTCCCCAATAAAGTTATTTCTACAGTTCAAATCCCCTATTAATAAATCTCAAGGAATTGCCAAATGTTTTGTACAGTATAATTTTGTTTCAAGGAATACTGTACCACAAATTGGAGCATTGTACTTTTTTAATTGGACAGAGTTGCCATGACAACAGACTTTGTGGTCACAGTTTGAACCATACGAATATAAACTCCTCAGCACTTTTTAATGTTATTTTGAGGAAGTCATACACAATAGGAAATGACATATAACCAAACATATTACCTGAATTAGAGTTGTACTATCACGCAAATGGTAGTATTTCTGTTGCAAAACAGTGCAGGTGTTAATATAAAATATATTATTGCCCATAAAAATATCTGCTCTATTTTGCCCTAATGAAACACAACCAGTTTGTACTATTTCTGTTGAATTTACCCTGAAGTGTGCAGAGATATTGCCTAACTTATAGAAGATATGGTAAGGCAGTACTGGAAAATTACAAAATATAATTGCTCATCTTTACTTCTTTTAAAAGAACCTCTTGCTTAACACTGATTGAAAGGAATTCTCAAAGGGTATGAAATTTCATTGAATATTTCAAAAGGTAACCATTTATATTCATTCTGAATATGGGTGAGATTTCCAGTGAGTGGTGGTGTCATTTTGTGAAAACTTACTTTAGTCAGCTGTTTATTGCTTTGTCAATTAAATTTTTGCCCTTCAATCTCTGAATCTCATTACCTCATTTATAGAAAGAAATAAAATCCAAACAAACAATTAGAGTTGGAAAGCAGATCAGATTATTGCTGCATCAGAGGAATATACTCCCCCAAACAACAATCATTCATACTTCTGAGATTTGCTCGAGTATGTGTTCATGATTGACCTTATCAATTTTAATGACACCTTTGGGAAAACTTAGTTTTTATTATAGCTTTCTTCCTTTGTTTGGGAAAAAAAACTTATATATACAGGTAGATGTAAATATAAGGGTGTATAGGGGCGCCTGGGTGGCTCAGTTGGTTAAGCATCTGACTTCGGCTCAGGTCATGATCTCACAATTAGTGAGTTCAAGCCCCAGACCAGTCTTTGTGCTGACAGCTCAGAACCTGAAGCCTGTTTCAGAACCTGTGTCTCCCTCTCTCTCTCTGCCCCTCCCCTGCTCACACTCTGTCTCTGTCTCTCAAAAGTGAATAAATATTTAAAAAATTTTTATATATAAGGGTCTGTGGGTGTGTGTGTATCCATATAAAGAAAGGAGAGAGAAAATGTACTTAATATGAGCCTCACAGGACCTTTTAAGCAGAAATAGCTACTGAAATACTTCAGACTTGTAGGATATGATATATAATATCAAAACATTCACTGGTAATTGGGAGATCTAATCCTCATGGTATATTAAAAAGTATTAGCACATACTTACTAAACAAAAAAATGATGAGAAATTATTATCTAGGGATAAACTAAGTACATTATAAGTATTATGAGCAGGAAGAAGAAAAAAGCATTGCAGAGAGAAGAATGGAAAATATATACAACCTAAACATAGTTTGATCATCTTGAGTCATCTAATAAGATAAAAGAAGAGAGTTTGTGCCTTTGTATTCCATAAGCAGTTTCAGGGAGAGTAAATTGTGATTGGGCAAATCCGACAACTATGTCAAAACTATTTGTTGTGAAAGCAGTTATTAACCTAAAGTGTTCACACTAGACATACATAAAAGAAAAACAAAACTCTGGCAAAGTTGTTTCTGGAGATATTTACATGACATTACATGGTCTATGGAACACATCATATTTTCACTTCCAGTAAAAACTGTCACTTCAGGATTGGCATTTGTAAATATGACCTCAGAAGAGAAATTTCCAAAAATCGCTTTCATAAGTTGGAAACTCTACTATCTCAACTACTGGCCAGAGGCTAAAACCACATTGATTCATTCATTCTCTATTTAATAATTATATTTGGGGCATGTGAATGCATTCTACTCTAATGATAGGGATTAGAAAGGTGTCTTCATGTTTCATGGAATCCCTGAACTTCAAAGACTTCAAAGATTTGGAGAAAAAGGTAAACCCATAAAATTCACTGGTAAAGTTCTATAACAATCTTTGGAACAAACACATGGATTGCATTTACTCTACCACTGAGAGGAGAACATGATAGAATTTTGAGAGGTCACATAACCAGAATTAACTTTGATATTCAAGGTCACATAGCTTTTTGACATACTAGGTGATGAATTTTTCTGGTATTTACACACTTGCTACATAAAAATGAAATTCAATAACATATATTACATTAAAAATCTTGTAAACTCATTGGGTATCTTTTTGTATCCCTTACCATTGCTTTTTTTCTGGTGATTTACCATGATTCTATCCTTTTCAGAGTTATTTAAGGGAATACAAATTTGCAACCTGAATTGTAACTCTGTAATAGTGTGTATGTAGTAATAAATCTCAAAACTGCAGTTTAACTACATTTCCCCATGAAAATATTAGGCTTACTGGTTAAAATAAGTGATTATTTCTACTGAACATTTTATGTAAGTATATATGCAAGAAGCTAAAAATATCATAAAAGTAGATTAATGCATTTTTATTAATACACCTATGTAATTACCGCCCAGATCAGGACATAGAATATCCCCAGCATCATGGAAGCCCTTCACAGTTCCTCCCAGCTACTACACCCCTCCTTCTTTCTAAAGTAACCAAATTATTTGAGATGAATTCCAGTTGCTCCACATTCTCACCAATACTTGATACTGTCAATCTTTCTAATTATAGCAATCTGCTAAGTATGTAATGTTATCTTATATTCATCTGTGTTTGTATCCCTCTTATCTATTAAGTTGTTTATATTTTTGTGTTGATTTACGGTTGGTGTATTTATATGTGAGGTACATATTAATATACTAGGACTTATATTTACTATCTCATAATTGTTTTCTAATTTTCTTATCTACTCTATATTTCCTCTCCTCATCTCTCCTCTCCTCTCCTTTTTGTTCTTCCTTCCTTGGGGTGGGGGACTTGGATAGATCATGTATCCTCTCCTCCTAGTCTTTGTCCCCTGATCTCTTACATGCTGTTTTATATTCTTCATTATGATTCCTCTATGTAATTCATTTTGGATGTTTCCCAACAACCCTAAATTCCAATTTGTTAACACTCACTTCAATCTTCTAGGTATTGTACATTGAATTTCAACGGGATCTTCATTTCTATATTATATGATCTTGGGTAAGTAAAGGTACCTTAAAGAGTACAAACAAAACTCAGTATATGATGAATTGGATTATGGAAAAAGAATCTCAGGGTCTATTTAGTTTCAGTTAAGATTTTTAAAAACTAGAACTCTTCCATCTTATACTCAATTGTTTCTGAAGCCTACTAATTTTATTACATAGTTAAAAAATACAAACACTATTTATAGTGGACCTTCTAAATGCCTATTCAACATTCAAACATTCATTCCTCATAATTTGATTAGTGCCTATATTTTGTTTAAGAGTAAACTTTTTAAAAAAATTTAAAAAGCACTCTTCACTCTTATAGCTACAATTCAAGAAAGTTGACTGCATCCTGAACTATTGGTGATGGGCCAAAATAGTCCAAACATGATCAACTCATAAGCCATGCCACTTCTGACTGGCTCAGGAATTCAGGATGAAACCAATAAATGTAAAACATTTTCCTAGTAACTGAAACAAAATAATGAATATACCCTGAATCATTCAGAAGGGAAGAAATAATTTGCACTTCAGGAGTAGGTGAAAGATTTTATTTTCTCTTTAGACATAAAGAAGGAAGCACATAACCCCATATACTACCATACCTGGGAACTTGAAGGAGGAAAATAGGAGAAGTTTAAAATAAAGAGAATGCTAAACATGTGAGAGTAGCAGGAAAAAAAAAAACACACAAATTGTATTGTTCTAGTTCAGAAGCCAAACTATCTCTGAATTTTTCTGTTATAAAAGATAATATATTTCCTAATTTTTAAGCTGCTTTGATATCATGTTTTCATTTATTAGCAGTGGAAAATATCTTAAGAGATACTCCATTCTGGCAACTACCATAGTATATCTCCATACTGAAATGTTGTATGTGCTTCATGTTCTCTCTACTAATCCATTATATCTAAAATGCATGCGTGTATGTATGTATTTATTTATTATATATATTAACTAATAGAATCTTTATTACATATTATAAATAAATTTTTCTGAAAGTGTTAAAATATCATCATAAAGTTTCTACAGAAACATATGCTGATTTATTCAAGAAGCATTTAATTTTTAAATCCAGTAACTACCATGGCATTTATGACATAATATCAAAAAAGGGATTTATCTTCCCTAAAACTTGCTAAACTCAATTTTAGCTTTCAGAATAAAAAATTAACTTTGAAAACAATCAGTGTAGATTCCATTGATCCAACTAACAGTTTAGTGTCTGCTTTATATGGTTTCCTACCTAGTAGAGATAAATGAGATATATCTTTGCTTTCAAAGATCTCAAAGTCTAGTAAGGGATACAACCATGTAAACAGGTAATATTAAAACCGCTTTACAAGTGTTATTACAAAACTAGCAAGTGCTGACATATGAAGAAAGTTATAAATTCTCTTTTGATTTCAGGAAAAATTTTTTTACAGAGAATGAGATTCTTCATTTGTTTCTTAAAGTGTCATTTATGAGTTGTATTTAGTGGTGGAAATTTTAGACAAAATGTACATCTATAAAAACACAGAGGTAACAAAACAAAAAGGTAAAGTTAAAAGTCTAAACAGAAGAGATATTTTGATGGTAGAACTAAAAAGGCTTAGTGACACAATGAATTAATGTCCTATTTCTTGAATCAACTAAAATACAAAAACTATGATATTCATTTCCCCAGTCTCAAACAAAAACCTAAAATATCAGTCAGTACTTAATATACCAAATTCTTTCTACTTCAAAATGTAATCTAAATCTGAATAAGAATGGCAGGAAGAATGAAGTAAAAGATTTTACAATGTTTTACTTTTTTTAATTTTAACAATCCATAATTTCTCTTTGAGGCTAAATTCATCCCTTTACCTGGGACAAGTTCAAGGAACATGGGTTATTTTATGTGATCAATATGTAATTTCCAAATTAATATTAGAAAAAGAAGAGTAAAGAAGAACTCCTATTCCAGAATCTGCTTTTCAGTTGCACAGCATTTATCCAATCTTGTCCATTCACCTTTGTGTACCCAAACACCACCTCCCCGAGAGGCATGTGGTAATATGGCTTCCCCATACCACAATGGATTCATTCCCTTTACATTTTTTCTTACTTTTTTTTATCTTAACCAACTGTTCCACCTTTCTTAAAGATCTCCTTATAAATTTTCTTTGCTCCATTAATAAAACTGGGTCTTTGAGGAGATGATTACTTCTTATGCTTTAGATTCACAAGTACTGTAATTGTAGTTATAGGTAATTGTATTTCAGTATCTCATATTACTGTTAAATTACACTCATTTAAATGTGTTTGAAGAAACATGTTTAGAAGTTCAAAACCCAGCTCTGGAGGAATTTGTCCTGAAAGCTTATTTTTAATTTAAGAAAGCATTACTTATTTAATGAAGTAAAATCAATGTCAGAACATAAACAAGGATGATACAAATATTTAAACAAACTTAACTTTTCTTCTAGGCAAGATTTTCCCTTCCAGAAAAAAGTTAAGTTTGTAAAATGGTAAAAAAGCAGTTGAGGGGAAGAAGATGAAAATGACTTGGAAGTTTTTGCTTGTGTAGAAAAAGATCAGTCTAGTTACATGAGGAAAACTATTAAGAAGATATTGATCAGCATATTTATAAAATATTTTGTTTGAGAGAAATGTCTATGTTTGCAGGTGATGCACATTACCCCTATTCATATGAGGCAAATGGACCCAAATAAGCCTGGGGTCCCCTTGAAACCAATTCTCCACCTGCCTACCCAGCTCCTGATTCCAGGCTCCTGCATTTGACAATCTCTGCTCCACATTTTTTTCCAAGATCTGAGGGGACATTCAAAGGCTTCAACATTTCATGACAAAGATAGAAGTTCTTTTTTTTTTTTTTACAAGAACAGAAATTCTATAGTTAAGAGTGGATAATTACAAGACATATGAATAAAATAAATTTGAATTCCCAACCCTTGTATTAAAAAGCTCTAGGGGGCACCTGGGTGGTTCAGTCGGTTGAACGTGGACTTTGGCTCAGGTCATGATCTCATGGTTTGTGGATTCTACCCCCGCATGGGGCTCTGTGCTGACAGCTCAAACCTGGAGCTGGATTCTGAGTCTCCCTCTCTCTCTGCCCTTCCCCCGCTCAGGCTCACTCTCACGCTCTCTCTCAAAAATAATAAACATTTTAAAAATTGTTTTTAAAAAGCTCTACGGGGGGCACCTGGGTGGCTCAGTCGATTAAGCGTCCTGCTTCGGCTCAGGTCATAATCTCACGGTTCATGGGTTCGAGCCCCGATTTGGGCTCTGTGCTGACTGCTAGCTCAGAGCCTGGAGCCTGCTTCAGATTCTGTATCTCGCACTCTCTCTGACCCTCCCCTGCTCACACTGTCTCTCTCTGTCTCTCAAAAATAAATAAAAAGCATTAAAAATATTAAAAAAATAAAATAAAAAGCTCTAGCGGCGCCTGGGTGGCAGGTTCAGTTGGTTAAGCATCGACTTCAGTTCAGGTCATGATCTCAGCACAGAGCCCACTTCAGATCCTGTTGCCCTCTCTTTTTGCGCCTCCCCATCTCTCTCCCTCACCCCCTGCCTCCCTCCCAGTCTCTCTTTCTCTCAAAAATAAACACTAAAAAAAAGTTTTAAATTCCTGACTAAATTAAGGTGTTAAATCTATTTCCTTCTACTCTTAAAGCAATTCAGTGTAATTAAGAGTGTGGCTTAATCCTTAGGCTTGGTAAAAGAAATACAATGGCAAAAGAGAAAGGACTTATATTAAAATTTTATATACTTGACTGTGATTATCATGAGTCAGGAAGTTGTATCTCTTGCTGAGGCAGGTCTCCCAAGAGAGACTGGCACAAAGTGGACGTGCAAGATCTGAAATGCCATTCAAATATTTGTTGAATAATAGAACATTAATATTTTCCTTGAGTAGGCATAATTCTATTTAAATGATTCTGCTCAATTCAAAGCAAGTATTTCTAAATGACTGGACACTAAAATTTTTGTTTTGTTTAGCTTTAATGTATCTTAGAATAATAAGCTACCGTGTTCAACAGGGCCTGGCTCAGGGCTGTGCTATGTTCATATCTTATTTCAGCACCTCAGCAACTCTGTTAAGTCTAGGTTAGCCCAGGCAGGTATAAAGAGCAAAGAGGAAAAGTTAATGTGCCCACAATGCGACAACTAGAAATTACAAAGTCATGGTTTTAATGTTTTTTTTAAATTTATTTTTGATACAGAGAGAGACAGAGCATGAGAGGGGGAGGGGCAGAGAGAGAAGGAGAGACAGAACCGGAAGCAGGCTCCAGGCTCTGAGCTGGCTGTCAGCACAGAACCTGATGCGGGGCTGGAACCCACGAATGTGAGATCTGACCTGAGCCGAAGTCCGACTGAGCCACCCAGGCCCCCCACAAAGTCATGATTTTAACCAGTCTTTCTGACTTCTAAATTCAGAGACTGGATGTCTGCGCTAGACTGATAGGAATACCAGATAAAATAATGATTGGAAATCAACCCAGATAAATAGACTTCAATTTTTAAAAGGACAAAACCAGACTGTGTAGCTGTCTAGCATTGCATTGGTCAGGGATTAGAGAAAACACAGGATGAGTTTCTCTTTACTGTATTTTTCATTTCTTCCTCCACAGTAAAGTAACAGAATTATTAAGTAAAGTTTCCTCATCAACTGTTTGAAGATTTTTAAACAATGTGCAGTGAATTGTAAGATAGGATATTGGCACAGTCTAAAGAATGTCAATTTATCAGGTTATAGGTGAAGGAGAGTTGCACATATTTGTACTAACCTTTTCTCTCTAAAAAAACTTCAGTGATAATCTATGAAGCAAGGAATACAGGATGTATTTTATAATTCAGGTGAAAAAGGATCTACTTTTTTGGGTTTGCCTCAAGCCAAAATCCTTCTTATAGTTGCAACAACTTCATTAGTCTATGTGAAAGATGTACGGTTTTCTCTCTTTGCATTCAGAAGCTCTGCTTGTCTGCTATTCTTCACTAGTTCACAAACAATGATGCTTGAAAATAAAAGGATATGAAGTATTTGTTTTCTGGCATTTCTGAAATGAGTACCTTGGATAATACCTTTTTTCTCATACTCAGAATAAACCAAACTACAGAAGTAAGCTGCCCCAAGAGGTAGCAGCATTTCAAAAGGCCTTTTAGGATTCAGTAACGTATGGTTGATGAAATGAAAGTATGCTTTCAATGCCACCATTTATTTCTAAAAAGGATTCCGTTAAGCGTCAACAAAAGTGAGAATGAATAACTTCATTTGAAATTATAACCACTGTTCCTTCACCAAAAAAGAAACTCACTGCTCAAAGGGGAGTGAGAAAATTTAGCTATTATAGGAAAGAAAATGTAACAATTGTTACCCAAAACTTGTTTGGTCAAGTTAAAGGAGTAATTGAAAGAAAAAGGGTTCTTGTAGCTTGTGGAATTCAGTTCCTTTCACCAGGCTGTGGATTGCAGGCTGTCAGAGGAGTAGCAAAGCGATGTGCTAGTGAATTTAAACCCTGAGAATCTGAGTCACTCGGGGAAGAATAACTTTTTTATGTGAACAAGTGGCAGTACCTACTGTGGTAGTTCTCTCTCATGCTCACTGTCTCTCGGTCCCTCTCTCTCCCCCACTCCCTGACGCCCCTCCCCCTCATTGTGCTCTGCTCAGCGACGCCCTCTTCCCACCCGGCTTCCACGCAGGTTAGCATTTCCCAAGAAACGTCCGGGAGTCTGGAGCTCAAGTAAGGTGCCAACAATAGGAACCTGCAAGGTTTGAGTACTTCAATGAAGTGAGTAATTGCTTTTGATTTTACCAATTAGCCATAGAGCAAAAATGTCCGACATATCATTCATGCAAGGTTGAGCTCATTTTGCTTTAGTATCTTTTCCTAGAAATCGCCTTCTTCTTTCTTCTGCAGTTGAGGTGAACGGCCACAGCGCCACTCTAACCACATTTTGACCACTTTCCCCTTTACTTCTAAAGCTACAACTCACATGGCAACCGCCTCGCACATGTTCCACCTCAAGGAAGGCAAACACAAATGTATGTAGGGACTGAAATTGACTCTCCATGAATGAATCAGCTGGAGATAAGAATTAGGGAGTGGGAAGTTCAAGTCACTTGGACAACGCATGGGTCATGAACAAACCGTCCAATACAACTTTTACAAAACAGAGAAATATGCATGCTCTGCAACAGTTTGCAAACTCTGCTTTATTTCTAAGTTTCAGCTGTAAATATCTCTTTTGACCAATATTTCTTAATTCAAATTATTTAGAGAATAATCTAATTGGTCGATACTGGATTATGGGAAGGAAGCCTTTGAGTCATGTGTCTATTCTTACCTAGTCAATTAGCATAGAAGGATCATGGGCACATCCTATTTAAAATAGCAACTAAATCACTGTACATTCATTGGCTAAGGGATATTTCTACCCACAGGGCTATGGGAGAAACAAGTTTTCTAACAGTTGTCCTCTCCAGTACAACAGTGCTTCCAATTGACTTAGAAATGGAGACATCTAAAACAGCAAGAGGCCTAAAGAATGGTGTAAATCAGTATTTCCTAAACAGATAATCTATAAAATACTGTAGGATGCTGTAGGATATTGGAGGGAAAGTGAGTTCTGGACTTGGGAACTTTCAATACTACACAGATTTACTTAGTTCAGAATTTCTCCTTTAACATAGTAACATATTCTGTGACTCTCTAAAAAATGAATTTCTATTTCTCAAAGTATTTTGTTGTTTTTATTTATTTTTTAATTTTTTTTAATTTTAAAATCCTTCTGTCATTAACATTTTTAGTATGTCTGGAACTTGTGTTTGACACATACTAATCTAAAATCATTTTATAGATGAAATAAATGAAGCCTACTATGCTTTTTAGTGAATATTCTTTAAATATCTACCCTACACCAAAATTTAACCAAAAAAATAGAGATAGCCCTGATTTGTTATCAGTCGAGGCGAGATGAAAGCAGGGATCATGTGGTGTTAGATATCATACACACAAGGCCTATCAGCCTTATGACTTCAGTCATAAATTTTAAGTGAATGAGGAAGTAGTTTTGAACCTTGGCTATGAATCAACATCTCCCTTAGGTATATTTTAAGATAAACAAACAAAGAACCAAAATCAAACAAAAATGCCTCATAAATGTGGGCACACGTCAGAGAAATCAGAATTTCTGGATTAATGGCCCTCTAATTTTTAGCAAACTCCATAGAAAATTCTAGTATCTAATCATTAACTTAAAAATATGCAATTTCTTAGTGGCATAAGCAGTATTAAAACTGAAGATACTTAAGATCTAATCCAATAAATTGCTACACTATGTCAATTAAGGACAATATTAAGGTAGAATATATGTACTGAGAGTGTCAGAGAAATCCCCAAACTAGACATGTTCATCGGTCAGGCAAGGGGTTGAGACTGAATACAACTTTGGGCGATAAAATAAAAGACAATTTAGGAAGATTCGCTAGCAGAATATTGGGGGAGCAAGAGGCTCAATTGATTATAAGACACAGCCAGAGAACCAAGGCAGAAATAAATAATACAGAGAAATGGGATTGACCCTAGGAAAAGATGGCAAAAAACCCTCATTATTGGAAAAATAACATTATTACCAATGTTTATTGACCATGTAGAATATGCTAATTGTGTGTATTTTACATGAAGTATCTCATTTAATTTTCACATCATTATTATATAAAAATGGAAATTATTATAATCCCTGTTTTGGAAAGCAGGACAGCTTGGAGAGGTTAAGAAACTCTCTAAGATTATTGATCTAGTAAATGGAGAGCCAGGATTCCATCCAGACCAATCTGAAATTGGGGCAAAAAGTCAACAGGAAACCAGCAACAAAAGGGGCCATGCACCTCACAGAATGAAATATTGCTTGAATAATTTTTATAATTTTTATATTATTTTTATATTTTTATATTTCCCAAGTCTCGTCTCTCAGTAGCCATGGACTGAACCTGTTGGTAGACAGGTAGACCTCAGCCACAAATCTTAAAAATTGAAAAGAAAAGAAATTCAACAGAGTGATTAAATGAGAATTTTAAAAACTTGTTGTTGCTAAAATCTGAAACAGAAAGAGGCTGTAAACAGAACACTAGGCCTCCTAGAAAAAGCTGCAATGCTTTAGAGGGTCTGGATTATCTTTAGAGCTCAAGGGAGATTCAATACAGTCTTCAATTTCAATACTCACCAAGTTTATATTTTCTTTGTTCAACTGTGGTTCAAGTTTTTTTTTTTTAATTCTAAACACATTACTAAAATAATCCATTCTAAAATCAAGGGATAAAAGCTTACATACCAAAACTGGTTATTTTCTTATCTGTCTAGATTATTTCCATGAATATTTATCAGTAGCTTTAGAGGAATCTGATTCCTCCTTCCTAGCAGTTGTGCATACCAAATTTTTTCACTGAAGAATAAAATCTATAGCATCTCTATTTCTAATCAAAGTTGCTCATTTCTAATATGCTGAGTAGAGATATTCCCTTTAAAATAAAGTCCTTCATTGACAGGAAATTGAATTGTTTTTTTGGCTTAATGATAACAATACACATACTGAATATGTTCTTTTGGTTCCACTTTTACAGGTTAGTTGATCCAGTTCTAACATTACAAATTTTATGTACAAATCCTATACATTTTATACTTACTAAATTTCATCAGCCAAAGTCCATATCTTATTTTTATTCTCTCCCCCAATCTCTCTGCTTAAATATGATTTCAAACCCCTAGAGCAGCACATTGCATTGGGAGATACAAAAACTCCTGATAGCAAATATATAGGAATTTGATGTGATAACAAAGTGCTTCAGGGAAGCATGTGGTATTAAAATCCAATCCATCCTCATTGTTTATTTATGAGTATGGGGCAGTGATTTGTGATTGCAACAAGTTATCAAACGATATGAAGAGCAATATTTTTTTCTATAATAATTTAGTGGGTACAATTAAATAAAATATCTTAACATTGTAATAGAGTTTTGGGCACTTTTTCTTAAATCTAAATGGGGCTGTTTATTAATAATTTGTTGTTATGTAATTACCACAAACTTAAAAGATTTAAAGCAATACACTTTTATTATCTCAAAGTTTCTCTAGGTCAGGTGTGCAGGAATAGGTTAGTGGATTCTCTGCTTAGGGTCTCACAAGGCTGCAATAAAGGCACCTGCTGGGCTCTGTTCTTATCTGACTGAAGACGTTGCAGCTTCCAAGATCACTTAACATGTTTCGCAGAATTTGTTATCTTGTGGGCTAAGAGACTAGGTTTTTCTCGCTAGCTGTCACCTACAAGTTGCCCTCTTCTTTGCCATGTGGTCCTGCCAACATGGCTGTTTACTTTTTCTAGGAAAGCAAGAGTTTGTTGAGTGAGTCAACCAGCAAAAGATATTTTCCCAGAATTTTTAATATAATTTTAACCCCAACATTTTCCTTAAATTTGGAATTTTCTTTGGAATAACAATAGCAGCAGCAATCAAATAAAATCAGTTTTCAAAACACATCAACAATCAAAGGATCTTTCTAGCACTCTAAAATTTAGAAATTTGAGAGTCCTCTCTTTCACTCATTAATGTATTATATTAAAAACTACAGGTTACATTCATAATCTGGATGCCAAAAATAAGTACTTTAGAATGTTAAAGGGAATCATTGTTAACATATAAAGAAATGTTTCAAAGAATAAGGCAAGGAAAAAGAAGTTTAAGAATTTCACCAGGCAATACCCTTTTGAAAAGAAAAGCTAGCACCAGGGAGAATCAAAGATTTTTTCCACATGAAAAGAGGCCAAACAAGGTGTCTTCCTTTTATTAAACTATGAGATAATATGTAACACAAGGTTCATAATTTTGTCAACCACTGACCTTTTTTCTTCTAACTCCAAGCTTACAAATGCTTTAAAGAATACTTTTACCCTTAAAGGTGAATCCAATTGATTATTACTATTTCAAAGGAACTGCTTCAAGCAATCTTTTAGGTTGACAACTTTAAAGAACTGTATGATCTTTGACTATTTTCCTGATTTGAGTATCATTTTCACTATATAATTTTATCCACCCTTTAGAAATTTTTCTCATTTTATGATAACTAAGTAGAAAAAAATGATAGATATACCCCCCCCCAATTTAGAATTTCCTATCTTCCCATCAGTTTCATCCTTTAAAATCTTTCCCATTTCATCCTCCTACATACCTGGGCGAGAACTACCATTTCATGGACCAGAAACCAAGGCTCTCGGTGCCTAAGCAGCCTGCCCTGAACACTCAGCTAAGAAGCAGAGAAGCAGGGCTTGAATCTGGGTCTGCAGGACTCCGAGGACAGGGAAGTTCTTGGCTGCTGGTCTGCTCTGGCCTGTCCACACCTGCAGGTGCTGGGAGATGCGGGGAAGTGAGGAGGGGCACGCAGATCCTCAGAGCTCTAATAAGGAGCAGGAGCAGTGTCAGCTCAACATCTCCCTGAGGAAAGGAGCTCATAAGGACTGCAGGGAGCACACAGATCAAAGTTTTGTATTTTTGTGGTCAATGTGAGCTGGAGAACTGTAGTACTAGACTTTTCCATTTATGGCAAGGGATAATGGCTTTCCATTTACTTCATTTTCATAAAGTTTCCTCTGAACACAAATGTACTTGCTGTCCATCAGCAGTAGAGTGGACAAATCATGGGACTTTCCACAGGATGGAGTTCTCTACAGAGATGAGAACAAGCAGTCCACATAGATCCATCTCCCACATGTGATTAATGAAAGGAGTCAGAGACAAGAGGGCACATTATATTGGTCCATTTATGTGAAGAGCAAGCACATTCATTTGTGATGTTAGGAATCAAGACAGCTTTCGTACTGGGCTAAGGGAGGGACTCTCGAAAACTATTTTTTGCACAAATATTGATTAATCTCACTTTATAGAGAGGTCCCTCATCTCTTATTCTCCAGGAGACATGTTTATAACCTTTTATTATAGTATTAGTTAATTATCATTGTTTATTATGTGTTCAGGAAGTTCTAACAGCAGGGACTATTTTTATTTACCTCTATGATAGAATAATCTAGAAGAATGATTGATGTGGAAATGATTATCATAATTATTTTATAAATGACTGAATAAATACATTCCCATTTTGTTGAAGAGGAAGTGCTTTTCCTAAATTCACCTAGCAGGTAAGGAAATAACATTTTCAACCCCTGTAACAGAATCCTTTGCTGTCTTGTCTCAGATTCTACCAACAACCAGATATTTATTCTTGGAAAAGTCATTCTCCTTTTGGCTATTTATTTTTCATACATAAAACTAAGTGATAGCTGGCCAACAGACACATGAGGAAATGTTTGTCACTAATCATTAGGGAAATGCAAACAAAAGCCACATTGAGGTAACACCTCACACCAATCAGAATGGCTAGTATCAAAAAGACAATAGCAAGTGTTGACAAGGATGTGGAGAAAGGGGACACCTATGCACTGTTGGTGGGAATGTAAATTGGTGCGACCACTATGGAAAACAGTGTGGATGGTCCTCAGATTTAAAACCAGAAACGCCACAGAATCCAGTAATTCTATTTCTGGGTATTCATCTGAAAAAAACAAAAATACTAATGTGACAAGATATATGCACCTTTATTTACAGTGGTTAAGATACGGAAGCAACTGAAATGTTCTTTGATAGATGAATCAACAAAGAAGACATGGTATGTATATTACAATGAAATTTTGCCATTTGTGACATTCTACATGGACCTAGAGGGTATTATGCTAAGTGAAATAAATCTGACAGAGAAAGACAAATCTAATGTAATTTCACTTATATGTGGAATTCAAAAAACAAAGCAGAAATAGAAACAGATTCATAAATACAGGGAACAAACTGGTGGTTAAGAAGGGAAGAAGAATGAGGCAATAGGTGAAATAGCTGAAGGGGATTAGAGGTACAGATTTCTGGTTATAAAATAAATCACAGTGAGGAAAAGTACAGGGTAGGAAATAGAGTCAATAATGTTGTAATAGCCTTGTATGGTGACTACACTTATCATGGGGAGCATTTCATAATGTATATAATTGTCAAATCACTATGCTGTACACCTAAAATTAATATTATATGTCAACCATACCTCAATTAAAAAACAAAAACTATTAAAAATAACAGTAAGTGATAACTCATCTGGTTTCTAAGTTTTCTTCTAGTTCTAACATTTTGATTTTAATATTTATCTTGTTCCCATTTGGATGTATAGTACTGTGTTTGTTACAGTAAGTCATGGAAAGTAGTGATTTTTGCCATGTAGGATTTTCATCAAATTTATAATCTATACCATTATGGAAGAAAAATATAAAAATGCAAAATATCTGACTACAAATGGGTAGTTATTTAAGGCATGATTAGTGTCACTACATCCCATTTTATTCAATGGCTTCATTCTTATCACTTGCTGGTGATCAATTTTCAGGTAATATAAAAGCTAAAAAGTTAAAAATTTTAGATTAACCAACAATGTCATTTAGTGACATTATATTTCTCTCCTTTTTTGTCACAAGCTGCTTTGGGTTGTCTTCTATATACTCTGAAGCTATTTACCGAGACAATTATCTCTCTAAACATTTCTTCTGTGTCTAGAGCATTGAAAGATTCCAACATTTTCCAAAAAAAATTCAATAAATAATTTCTTACTATTTAAAATGTTCACTATTCAATAAGAAAAAGGAATGGTATTCATAAAATACAATGGAGAAATCACTAATAACAAGGGCAGCCATGTGGTCTGGCATTCATTCCTTTCGGAGCAGTGCTTAGAGGGCTTCATGTAAGAGAAGATCAGTTACACTTGGATAAAATACATACAATATGAAAACCCATGGAATTTCCATTACTTCAGAGGTTTTTTCTTAGAATTCTTATTGATTTATTTCAGGAAAGTATCTTTAAAAAGCAGCACAGAGTAGTGGTTAAGAACTTGGGTACAGAACTAGACAGCCTCAGTTCAAGTCTCAGCTCTGTCATTATTAGTCTGCCTTTAGTTACTTACTTGATTTTTCCCCACTTTAGTCTCTCTGTATTTTAAATGGGGCTTAAGAGTACCTGTATGGCTCAGTTGGTTAAACGCCTGACTTTGGCTCAGGGCATGATTTAACCGTTTGTGAGTTCCAGCCCTATGACAGGCTCTGTGCTAACAGCTCAGAGCCTGGAGCCTGCTTCTGTGTCTCCCTCTCTCTCTGCCTCTCCCCTGCTTATTCTCTCTCTCTCTCAAATAAATAAACATTAATTGTTTTAAATGGGCCTTAATAGTAGTGCCTACCTCACAATCCTGGTGTAAACATTAATGTTAATAAGAGTAAAGGATTTATAAAAGTTCTAGATATATAGTTGGCACACTTTGTGTGCCTGATTCATGAGTTAAATCTGATTACAATGCTTTCTATATACACATGGGTATGCCACAAAAAATTTCAACCTGTAACAGAAACTAAAGAGATTATGTAAAGCAGAGAGTCTGATGGGCAAGTGGCTAAACCAATGGGGGATGATGAAAGCTACACAGTCATAAGCAAGAAGGCAAAAAAAGCAAGATGGGGAAAGTGAATATTTTTGTACCTCATATTCAGTTAATGTCCAAAACACGTAAGTAAATCATCTTACTTTCTATACTATGCAAGAGCAGCAAAGGATGTTTGCAACTTATTTTAAAGCACAAAATTTTAAACTGCTCTAAGAAGATCTAAAGGATTATTTTTGAAAAGGAAAATAAATGAGCTGTTCTATGTTCCAAATGAAATACCAAATAAAATGTTAAAAAAGCTTCCTATCAAAGAATTGCTTTGTGCTATATTTTCTACCTGGGCAAGAAAATAAAGAAGCATCTTCTTGTTTGGAACAGTAAGAAATTTAGGTTTGTATTGAGATAGGATAATTTTATAACAAAGTTTAAAATAGCAAGCTTGGGCAATTTGCCACCTACTATAATTACTTTTAGAAGAACACACTAAAAGAACATTTTGATAAACACAATTCCATGCAAAAGACCATAAACATAGACACAGTGTTTAACAAGAAAATGAAGGGAGTAATACTGAACAAGGAAGAACAATCATGGGTTCTATAGGCAAGTTTGGTAGAGAATGGATCAAGGAGGGTGAAGGTTAGTACTAGGACCTCTGAGAAAAATAAAGGCTTCAGATTCTGGAAGAAATCAAAAGGAAGCCAGGTTAAAAGGACATTAAGATATCCAAGCTTGGGGCGCCTGAGTGGCTCAGTCAGTTAAGCGTCTGGCTTCAGCTCAGGTCATGATCTCAAGGTTTGTGTCTTTGAGCCCCGCGTGGGGCTCTGTGCTGACAGCTTGTTCAGAGCCTGGAGCCTGTTTCAGGTTCTGTACCTCCCTCTCTCTCTCTGCCCCTCCCCTGCTCATGCTATCTCTCTCTGTCTCTCAAAATTAAATAAAGCACATTAAAAATTTTAAAAATTGATATCCAAGCTTACCATGTATAGCAGGGAGAAGTTGGGAGAAGAGATACATATATATCACAGAGATGAGATATATATGTGTAATTGAGAGACATAATAAATGACAAGAGGATATGTCTGGGATATAAGTTCACACTAATTTTTAGACACAGGCTTTAATCATTGTTAAAAAAATAACAGTACACCAGCAAAGATTAAATATAAGATCTTAAAACTGAGAGAAATTAAGTATTGCTCAATACAATCTTATCATTTTATAGATTGGAGGGGAGGGAAGCTCAGAAAAATGTGTGATAACTTGCTTAAAGTCACAGGACTCATTAGTAGCAGAATCAGAGCTTGGATCCAATCATTTAATTCACTGGGTCAGCTCTTTATACAACAAACCTGTCCAGCCTCTCATGGCAGAGTGCTGATTTTTTCCCCTCACCTAATTACCCAAAATGATATTAATCTCAGGATTCTGGAGAAATTAAAAGATTCAAATGAACACATTTACTGTAAATGTATATCAAACAAAAAAAATCCTCTGTAGTACGTATATAATGTATTAAAGTAAATATACTATAAAAAGTAAATATATTTTGTACTTAGAACATATGTAATGTACTAAAAAAATAAATATGTTGCAACAGAAAAAATTGTAACCTCTCAATTTATCACGCACTGATTCATGTGTATTTATTGAGCACTAGGACAAGCCAGCCACAGCGCAGGAGCCCAAGAGTATAAGAGTATAGTAATCAATACAGACCTTTTCCTTACCAAGGATGTGGTGGTAAATGATTAACAATAAACTCTCTGGGGGCGCCTGGGTGGCTCAGTCAGTTAAGCGTCTGACTTCAGCTCAGGTCATGATCTCACGGTTTGTGTGTTCGAGCCCTGCGTCGGGCTCTGTGCTAACAGCTCAGAGCCTGGAGCCTGCTTCAGATTATGTGTCTCCCTCTCTTTCTGCCTCTCCACTGCTCGTGCTGTCTCTCTCTGTCTCTCAAAAATAAATAAAAAACATTTTAAAAAAACAATAAACTTTCTGGAGAGGGAAAGTCCTGCTTTGTCGCACTTGCCAATTCCCACTGTATACACACTCTACCATGGCTCCATGTGCAATATCACACCTCTTGTGGTGCTTCCAGAATAACTGCTGACTCCACAAACCCAGTATGAGCTACCATATCATTGAAATTTCTGTTCTTTCCATTTCAGTCTTCTGTTGGGAAAGGCAGAGTATTAACAAGAAAACTAGAAACTGCACCAGATGTTACATGTTGTAGTTTAAGTGCAGTGAAGGAAAGAGACATGGTGATGCTCACAGGAAGAGGATTGCTTAAGGTAGAATGGACAGTGGCTTTCTGAGGTGGTGACATGCAAATGACGAGATGAATATGAGCTGGAGGAAGAATGCTCCATGCATTCTATGTATACATAGAAATGTAAGGGAAGGCAATCAGGAAAATCATATACTGGAAAGCAAGCAAACTTTAGTTAGGTGCTTACTAATTAGTTGCAGACTTCAGCAGATGGTAAAAACATTGATTTACTTTTCTTGCATAATTACATGTTAATTCAAAGCTCACTGAGTGTTTCTCCCCTCTTCTCTTTCCCACCAACATCACTGTCCTTTTTCTGCTTTTCTGCCCTCCTTCTGGGTTTCTGAAGAAATAGCACAATGTTCTTAAATTCCGAGTGCCTTCCAGATTCCTTTCAGTGAGACCGAACCCTACAATATGTTATAGGAGGAGGCTCTAAGTCTTTCAGACTAACTAGAATGAAATATCTACAAGTTAACCCATCTTTTTTAACACTGACAACTTCATAGCACAATGACCATGGATTATCCACACATACAGTTTATATTTGACTTTCATTTTTTACTAAAGATCCTATTCCTTCCAGGCAGGCAATAGATAAGGAAGGAAAAGGAGAGGAATAAAAAATAAAATTCTTTCCTGCCACATAGATCTTTTATTTCAAAATTTCTTCTTCTATAAATGAATAAGAATTCTATAATCTGTAGGTGGTCTTCGACATTCCTGTATATGGTTTGACATCAAGAGAAACTGAGAACGTATTAGCGAAAAAAAGCAATAGATTTTATAGTACTGCATGTTTCAAAATCCTTTAAGGACGATTTGTTTAATATTTTCATTAGAAATGTATACATAGGTAATAAGACCTCATATCCTCACACTCCTAAGCATTTCATCTGCACCCAAAGTTTTGACATATATCCCTTTGAATTTGGAAAATATCCTAAGAGTTCTAGCTGAGTGAAATGCCAGGAATACCAGATTTCTTTACTGCTAATAGAAATAATACAACACAGATCTGCTGATTGTTGTAAGTCTCTGAGAATTTCTACAGCAAATAAAGCCAAGGTAGTAGTAAAATTATATCAAAGCAAACTATAAAAATGAAAGATTTTTTGTTACAGATTTACCTACTTTTTTAAAAGAAGGATCCTGACCAAATAATCCAAATCTTTATCAAAATTATTTTTATGGCGTTTGCCAGAGCTGTCCTGTTCAACCCCTGTTCATTTCTACATCTGAATGAACAAATACAAAGAATTATTTCATCAGGGGCACCTGAGTGGCTCAGTCAGGTAAGCGTCTGACTCTTGATTTTGGCTCAGGTCATATCTCAGGGTTGATGGGTTTAGGCCCAGAATCAGGTTCTGCACTGACAGCATGGAACCTGCTTGGGATTCACTGCCTCCCTCTCTGTCTGCCTCTGCCCCACACTCTCGTGTGTGCTCTCTCTTTCTTTCTCAAAAATAAGTGTTTTTAAAAAGATTATTAAGAATATTTCATCAATTTGGCACTGAAAAAGATGTTGCAAGCATCTTTGGTTTTTAAGAGTAAGATTCTTTTTTTTTAAATTTTTAATGTTTATTCACTCTGAGAGACAGAGAGAGATAGAGTGTGAGTGGAAGAGGGGAAGAGAGAGAGAGAGACACAGACTCTGAAGCAAGCTCCAGTCTCTGAGCTGTTAGCACAGAGCCCGACTTGGGGCTTGAACTCACAGACAGCGAGATCATGACCTGAGCCAAATTCAGATGCTTAACTGACTGAGCCACCCAGACATCCCAAGAATAAGATTCTTACAGTTATACTTCGAGGGAAAGAAAAAAACTACTTTGGTGTGCACTGAAAATTAGGGAAATGTATCCGCATGGTTCTAGAAAAAGACTGTCAGTCTTTAAAGCAGATCTGGCAGATCAAGTTTTAATCCTATTTAATCAATCAGTGTCAGTTCTATACCGCAGACCTGGTATTTAATCCATATAATCAATGGAGGACACCTAGCTTTAGTGAACATGCCTCTGTAAGCCCAGGATCAGTATTGGCCTCCTGCTCTGAAGGTCAGCCAATAGGTGGCAGATTCACTCCAATGAACATCCTTTAGGCTGTGTTAACCTACTCTCTCTGTTGTCAACAATACAACTTTAAAAGAATGCTTCCTTAAAAACCCATGTAAAGTAAATTATTTCATTCAGAGATTAAGTCTGACCAACAAATTTCTCTATTACTTAAGCAAGTAATAAATTCAGCTGGTTTTCAGATATTGCACGGTTGTTTCATCTTTCTAGAGGGTTGGCTGAAAGTCATGTTTTTTTTTATACTATTGAAATTCAAATATATAAAAGTTTATAAGAATATCATAGAGAGACACAAGCCATAATACAGAACTATTAGTGCCTCACACATTTCAAAACCTCTTCAAATGTTAGAGGTAACATGGTCCAATGAAGTCCAGCTCAGTACTTGGTAATCAAATACAATATTTCTACAATAAAACAATTGTATACAAATTACTAACAGCCTTTCACCGGCTCAGACATTCAGATAAAATTTTGCTGCCAAAGAAGTTTACATTACGTCAAGTTCTGCCACCAAATAAGTAAGAAAACAACCTTTTGGTTTTAATAGCTCTCTCCTGGAATTGTGCAGCTTTGAAACCACAGACGAAGGATTATGAGGTTTTATATGCCTACTAACAAAGGAGTATGGGAATTATTAAAACATATCTATTCTCTGGATGTCCTTACATTTATTAAAAGACAATAAAAGCAAAAGAATAATTTAAATATATTTAATAAGTCTTAAAAACAAATTCATGAGAATGACAAACGTGCTCCAAGAAGGACCATGGGTGTAGAAGGTGTCAGTAATAGTTTCCCAGGGATGCTGAGTTAAGTCCAAAACAATGTGTAGAAGTTAAACAATTGAATGCAAAAGGAAAGAATATTCCAGGCAAATTAAAGAGAATATGCTACGACAAAGGGGACAGATGACTTAGCTGCCTTGGACAATTCATCTAATTCTGTTAAGAGGATGAGTAAAGGAGTGGCAGTAAAGAGTCTGGAGAAATAAACAAAGACCACTGCAGGAAAATCTTTAGATCCAATGGATTTAGAAAAATAGGATATGAACTATGAAAATATGGTTTTAAAATGCTAATGCTGTATTAGTAGACTGTAACCCAAAGTACAACATAAATATCCAGGAGTCCATACTGATACAAATAAATATCTGAATTTTTTTCAAATGAGAGAGAATAAATAATCTACTATACAGAAGAAATCCAAATAATTTATGTGATACTGCCCCCTGAAGGAAGTAGAGCATTAATCCTTACCCTTTAAGTGTGAGCTGCACACAGTGAGTTTTTCCAAACTACAGTTTAGGGAGAGGAAGAAAAAGAAGTTTACAGTGGAGAAACCTGACAAACACTACTTCAGCTAGGTGATCAAGGTTAACACCAACACTGAAGTCATGTTGATAGAAGGTACCCTTAATATGATACGAGGAGAAGGGTACTTTATTTCGGTGGACTTCCTCCTCAAATGTATAACCCCGGTCCAGTATTGAGGAAAACATCAGCAGATCCCAACTGAGGTGCAGGCTACAAAATTTCTGACCAGTCTTCCTCAAAACTTCCAAAGTCATCAAAATAAGGAATGTCTGAGAAACTGTTAGAGCCCAGAGGAGACTAATGAGGCACAATGACTAAATATAATATAGTATCCTGAGTAAGATGCTTGAGAGATAATAGATACAAGGTGAAAAAAAACCCTAAGAAAATCTGAATAACATACAGACTTTACTTAGTAATATTAATCAATATTGGTTCCCTAGCTTTGACAAATGTGCCCTTTAAATGTAAAACGTTACCCAATTCCCCAAAGGGGAAACTGGGTGTGGACCTGGTCGTGGACCTGGGCATGGGAACTCTTTGTGTCATCTTTACAGCTTTTCATTACCTTATTGTATCATGGAAATTTCTCAATCCCTTTCAGTATTTCATATAAGAAGATCTACCTCAACAAGATTTGGAAATATTCTGCCCTTGAACTTTCCCTTTGGAGATGCTACCAGGGTTCTCTCAATATAGGATCCTCCCTCTCTGCAGTAAGCAACAAATTTGTCTTTGCTTGGGTTGTGGGTTATATGGTGATTTCTTCAGCAAGTCTGTAATAAACATTACAGAAAACTCATGTAAGTAATAACTTTGACCAATAACTCTTTGGGTGTAGGAGGATCTAATATATTTTGGTAAATGGGGTTATATATATCCCCACTCACTATGCTTCCCCATTCTGATTAGTAATATAGGTGTCTTCAGAGTTTTTAATCACACACACTAGTCAGGGTTCTTTCCTGAACTTTAATATAAAACCTTACTCTTTATTGCTCCCAGGCCACTATACCCCTGAAATTATGCAAATGAGAAGAAAAAAACAAGGGTTTTATGGATTATATTCCTACTATGAAAGACAATCATGACAGTTAAATTATAGTGGCCATTAACTACTCTATTATTTTGTTCTTAAAAATGATATAGTATATTTGTGAGGGAAGACACAAATATCAAAGAGTGAGGAAACAGAAGGCAAAAAGAAGACACTTTAAATTACTATTCTTCTAAAAGTGAAAATGGGAAAATCATAACTAATTATTAAATCAAATCATGTTAAATCAGCACTAGATTGTAGTAACTGCCTAGTAATTTGATAGCCTAGCAAAGCAGCCATTACCTAATGATGACAGCTATTTACCCAGATGGAAAGTCACAGGAAATTGGAACTACTGCCACACCACACAGCATTAATCAGAATAGCCATCAGTAATGGCCCCTTCAGTGCACCAAATCAGTCATGATTAGTAGAGGTGGTTCAAGTTCAAAGAGTTGAGAAGTTAGACAGCATGCCTCTTGGTCCCAGAATTAGGATTCTTCTGTTCACCAATCTGTTTGCCTCAGTTTTATGAGCTGGTTAGGACATGGCTCAAAGGATGCAAGGCGCTATATGGGCTGGGTGCCTTGTCCTAACTCAGCCATCTTAAGCCACAGTAGAAAATTCTAAAAGGGCTAGTTTTTAAAACTCAGCTAATCCAAAATTCCTGTTTCAAAATATAAAACACGCCACCTCTTGCTGTCATCACACCCTTTACACCAGTCTTAACGCTCAACTTATCCCAGAAACACAAGCCTTTTGTAATTTTTACTCCATCCTCAAACATTATATCAACTATGAATATAGTGCATTACTTATTTCATCTCTGCATTTCTTGAGTCTCAGATATTGAGAAATAAACTGTTACACATACGAAAATATTGTAGGAATAAACATTTTAAAGTCTAAAAATAGATTTTTCAAGTTCATATGAAAATATTCCTGAATACAAATATTCAAGACATCAACATGGTTAAACAAAGTGAGTCATGAAGAAGTAGGGTGCCCATTGCTATAGTGAGCCATTGTTTATAAAGGATCAAGTGAAATATAGAATCGTGTAATACAAAACACAGAATGTATCTTCTGCTCTTGGTACTTCCAAATGATTTCAGTCTATTAAAGATGGCACCTTTTTTTAATTAGAAAGGATATAAGTAGGTCTCTAAAAGGGTTGCTATGACTATAGAAGAGATCCAGTTGTCTGGTGGCATAGGCAGATATGGCAAATTAGTATTCATAATCTTTTATCCAGAAGACTGGGAGTACCCACGGAGGGAAATGGGAAAAGGTATAAAACAGGACAGTTAGAAATGACTGCTTGATTCTTTTCTGTAAGAGGAAATCTTAGCAGATAGAATAGCTTTCGAAGAGGCAGGTAAGAGGAAACAAAATACTCCAATTTTTAGAAGAGTTGGTTGTAAGTAACAAATATTCCCTAGCTACTAATGATCTAGATATAAATAAGGAAGAAAGGAGCCAAAAGAATCTCAAGAATATTAATCCACAAACAGAAATCAAAAAAGCTTTAAACATTCTTTCATTGTATTTTTCTCTAGAAAACTAAAATTTTTACAAACATAATTTATACTCAACACAGAAACATTGGAACATTAAAATGTGAAAATAAGTATATAAACATTTTCCCATAATTTCATTACCAGAAATAAATATTTTTGGCATGTCCTTTAGTATCACATACTATACATAATTGCTATTCATTTACAAATCAAAAATAAGACTTTCATTTCAGGCATAGAGAGAGTTAGTAACTGAGAGACTCTCACTGGAGAACAACTAGACAATAAATAGAACAAAACTCATGTACTAACTATAGTTGGTAATCTTGATTTTTTCCATCTTTACTGTGATATATATGACAATTTAAAATCAGATATAGTTAAGGCATACTACCAATGACTTAATATATGTATACAGTGAGAAATATTCACCACAATTAAGGTATTTATTTTTACTATACCCATCAGTTCACATAGTTATATTTTATTTTTTTATGTTTATTTATTTTTTGAGACAGAGTATGAGTGGGGGAGGGGCAGAGAGAGGGAGGCATAGAATCTGAAGTAGGTTCCAGGTGCTAAACTGTCAGCAGAGAGCCAACGCAGGGCTCCAACTCACAAACTGTGAGATCATGACCTGAGTCAAAGTCAGACACTTAACCAACTGAGCCACCCAGATATCCCTATTTTATTTTTATTTTTTAGTCAGGACACTTAAGACCTCCTACCCTGATAGCAAATCTCAACTAAACAGAACAATATTGTTAACTATAGTTAAATTGTCATACATTATATCTAGAAACCTTATTCATCTTGCATAACTGAAACTTTATACCCTTGGACCAACATCTCTCCATTCCCACCTACTCTCAGCCCCTAATCACAATTCTACCTATGCCTCTATGAGTTTGACTATTTTTAGATTCCACATATAAGTGCAATCATGCAGGATTTGTCTTCCTGCATCTGCCTTATTTCACTTAAAATAATGTCTTCCAGTTTCATCCATACTATCACAAATGGCAGATTTTTTCTTCATTTTTAGGGCTGAATAATATTCTATTCTGTGTCTAAATGTGTATATGGATATTTTTCCTTTATTTATGCATCAAAGGACATGGGTTGTTTACATATTTTGGCTATTGTGAATAATGCTGTTACTACTGAATTCAAGGATTTCATTTCCTTAAATACACTGCCAGAAGTGGTATTGCTGGATCATAATATAGTTATATTTTTATTTTTTCATAATAGCTATACCAATTCCTACATCCTTGATAATCAGTGAAGATAGCACTTTTCCGTGTAACCATTGGCCATTTATATATCTTCTTTTCAGAAGCGTTTGTTCCAATCCTTTGTTCTTTTTAAAATTTCCAAGTAAGTTAACAAACAGTGTAGCCTTGGCTTCAACTATCCCATTCACAATAGCAACCAAAAAGAATAAAATACTTAGGAATAAACTTAACCAAAGAAGTAAAAGACTTGTATACTAAAAATTATAAAATATTACTGAAGAAAATTTTTAAAAAACACAAAGAAATGGGAAGGCATTCCACCTCGATGATTTGGAAAAAAAAATACTATAGTTAAAATGTTCATACTACACAAAGTGATCTACAGATTCAGTCCAAAACCTCTCAAAGTTCCAATGATATCCTTGACAGAAATAAAAAAAAAATCTAAAAATTAAGGTGAAAAGACCTTGAATAGCCAAAGCAACCTTGAGTAAAGAGCAAATCTGAAGGCATCATACTTTCTGATTTCAAAATATATTACAAAGCTACAAATTAACATTACGGTAAGGCCTTTAAAACAGACATATAATTCAATAGAAAAACAGAGAGCCCAGAAATCAATCTGCACATAGAGTCAACTGATCTTTGACAAGTATGCCAACATGCAATGGGTAAAAATAGTCTCTTTAAGATGCTGGCAAGGGTGTGGAGAGATGGGCACCCTCCTACATGTTGGTGGGAATGTAAATTGGTGCAGCCACTCTGGAAAACAGTGTGGAGGATTCTCAAAAAACTATCCGTAGAACTTCCTTATGACCCAGTAATAGCACTGCTAAGGATTTACCCAAGGGATAGAGAAGTGCTGGTGCATAGGAGCACATGTACCCCAATGTTCACAGCACCACTGTCAACAATAGCCAAATCATGGAAAAAGCCTAAATGCCCATCACCTGATGAGTGGATCAAGAAGATGTGGTATATATACACGATGGAGTACTACATGGCAATGAGAGGGAATGACATATGGCCATTTTTAGGGAAGTGGATGGACCTCGAGGGTGTCATGCTAAGCAAAATAAGTCAGGTGGAGAAGGACAGATACGATATGTTTGCACTCATAGGTCTAACAGGAGAAGAGGAGAAACCTAATGGAGGACCAGGGGGAGGGGAAGAGGGCAAGAGAGTTGGGGAGAGAGAGGGACGCAAAACCTGAGAGACTATTGAATACTGAAAATGAACCGAGGGTTGAAGGGGAAGGGGGAGGCGGAAAAGAGATGGTGGTGATGGAGGAGGGCACTTGTGGGGAAGAGCACTGGGTGTTGTTTGGAAACCAATTTGACAATAAACTATTAAAATAAATAAATAAATAAATAAAACAAACCAAAAAAAAAAAAAAGGTCGTTAGGAATACTGGATAGTCATGGTTTTGAAAAAGGTGCATACAGATTGCCCTGTGGCTAGATTTTAGCACTATAAAATGTATACCAAATCTTAAACTAGGACGAAAGTATTTTTGTTGCTTTAATTGTCTCTCTTAATTTAAGCCAGAATCTTCAACAGTGGCTGAAACTGTCTCAAGTTAGAGGTAAATCCTGGATCTCAGCAGAAGTAGATAAAAATCAGCTCTGCAAGAAGAATCCCCTAACTTAAGCCCATACAGTTTGTACAAATAAGGATCAAGTATTGATTTCATAACCAACGATAATCCAACAAATTAGGAGGCAATGCAGCATGACGGATAGTCAGGAAAAAACAATAACAATATTTATAAATTTAGATCTCAAGAATAGCTGTTTGACACAATATAATTATTATCTATGCTGTTTAAATTAAATAAATTAAAATTAATTAAAATGCAAAAATTTAGCTCCTTAGTCATACTGTCTACATTTCAAATGCTTAGTGGACACTTTTAGCTAATGGCTTATCATGTGGAGCAGCAGAGATATAAAACATTTTTATTATGACAGGAAATTTTATTGAACAGTGCTGGTTTAAAATGTTTATATTTATACAGAATTTTAAAAGATGAGCAAATAATAACAGATTGTCAGAAATTATTAGATTTTCATCAACTGATTATTTAAGTATCCAACTTAATGTGATTTGACAAATACATGTTGTGTTACTAACACAAACATCAATATATAAAGCATTCTATCTCCCCTACAAGTGCCCTTGTGTGCATTTGAAACTTCTCTCTTTAACCACAACCTTATGGTAACCATTGACCTACTTTCTATTAAAGTAATTTTGTGGGGGGGGGGGTTTCCACAAGAAATTCACATTAATGGAATCACAGTAAAGAGTCTTTTGTGTCTGTTTCCATCTTCCATAATGCTTTTGAGATGCTTCTCTGTTGCTTCATATATCAGGACTTCATTTTGTTTTATTGCTGAATTGTATCCCATCATGTAAAATAGCATCATGAGTTTATTCATTCACTAACTGACAGAAATTATTCATTCACTAACTGACAGAATTTGCCCCGGGTGGGGGAGTCATTAATAAATCTACAGTGAACAACCACATATGTATCATCGTGTGGACATACATCATTTGTTTGTGTGTAAATACATAGAACTGGAATCCTGCCAGGATACTTCCCAGGGTCAAGGCACCATTTTGCACTCTCACAAGCACTAGCAATATATGACACTTTGAGTTACTCCACACTACTGATGGCACTTGGTATTGTCCGTCTTTGTCATTTCACCCATTCCAGGGGATTTGTGGTGGTAAGTTGCTATAGTATTAATTTGCATTTCTCTAATGGATAATGATACTAAGCATCTTCTCCTATGCTTATTCACCAGTCACATATCTTCTTTGGAGATGTGTGTCTCTCTAAAACTGTTGCCAGCTTTACAAAGAAAAAAGATGAGCTGTTAATTTTCATCTTTCAGTTATAGGAGTTATTTATGGTCTAGATACAAGTCCTTTACCAGATTTATGTTCTGAAAGTATTTTCTCCCAGTCAATGGCTTGTCATTTTTGTTTCTTAAATTCAGCTTTCATGAAACAGATTTTAATTACAATTAATTTCAATTTATCAAGTTTTTTCTTCTATGATTCATGCTTTTACTGTCTTCTCTAAGAAATCTTCAATTACTCAAAAGTATATTTTCTTCAAAAAGTTCTTTAGTTTTAGGTCCTTAGTTCCTGCGTGTGATATATTTTTATATATACTGTGAGATGAAGATCAAGGATAGTTTTCCCATAGATATTAGTTGTTCCAGGATTATCAAAAACATTTCCTTCCCCATTCAGTTATAATAGTAAATTTTTCAGAAACCAATTTACCATGTATTCGTGAGCTGATTTCTGAACTACTTTGTCTTATGCACCAAACTGTACCTGTATTTATTCCACCACCACATTGTTTTGATTGCTGTAGCTATACAATACCTTAAAATAAGCCCTTTAACTTCTTTTCAAAATTTTTCAGTTTTTCTAAGTCCTTTACATTTATATGGAATTTTAGAATCAACTTATAATTTTTAAAATTTTTAATGTTTAGTTTTGAGAAAGACAGAGCATGAGCACAGTATGGACAAAAAGAGAGAGGGAGAAAGAATCTAAAGAAGGGTCCAGGCTCTGAGCTGTCAACAAAGAGCCCGACACAGGACTGAAGCTAATGAACCATGAGATCATGACGTGAGCAAAAGTTGGATGATTAACCAACTGAACCAACCACCCAGGTGCCCCACAACTTGTAAATTTTACGTCAACAAAAATAAGCCTGCAAGTATTTTTAAAGAAATGTGTTGGATTTGTAGACCAATTTGGAGAGAAGAGCCAACTTAGTAACTAGTCTTTTATTCAATGAACACGGTTTATCCATATGTTTAGTAGGTATTCTTACATTTATTTCAGTAATAATTTATAGGGTACAGTGTACAGCTTTTGTTAAATGCATTCCTAAAAATCTCAGTTACCATGGAGCTGTGCAAAGCAAGGGTATGTTTCGGGTTTCCATGAATTTGAGTGAAGATGACACCCTACAAATGAGAACTGTCTATATTTCATATGCTTCTATGTTATTGTAAAAGGTATTTTTTATTTCAATTTCCAGCTTTCTGTTGCTTTACATAAAAATTCAATTGATTTCTTATGCTGATCTTGTATCCTCAGCCATGGTAAACTGACTCACAAATTTAGTTACTTCTTTCTTTGTATATTACTTTGAGCTTTCTGTATACATGATATATTTTCTGTGAACAAAAATAGTTTTACTCTTTATGTTCAACTTTATGCCTTTTGTTTCTTTTTCTTTCTTCATTTCACTAGCCAGAACATCTGGTAGAATTTTGAATATAGATAATGAGAAGAGATATCTTTATCTAATTTCCAGTAGGAGAGAAGAAAATTCCATTTTTATTATTAAGTATAATGTTAGTAAATTTTTCACCTTGTCTTTTTGTCAGATTGAGGAAACCCCCTGCAATTTTTAGTTTGTTAAGGTTTAGTTTGCTGAGATCTAATTTTTTATGTGATTTTATTTTTTTCTTTTTCTTGTCTTCTTTTGATTATTTGAATATTTTTTATAATTCCATTTCAATTGTATCTATTTTTAGTTACACAGTTTTGTTACTTCAAGTATCTTTGAAAAAGATTAAAAATTAGAAAAAAAATCTTTTGTGTTAGTCAAATACTTATAATTCCTGGCACTTCTCATTCTCTCTTGCCTTTTCGCTTGCTCTCTCTCTCCCTCTTCTTCAGTTTCCTTCTGTCACTTTCATTCAAAGTTTCAAATTCTAGCCCCCTCAGACTCCCAGAATTTTGATCTTGGTTCTTTCAATTCTTCTGTGCTTTCTCTCCTTGCATGGTCATCAGGATATCACCTCTACTTTGTGTCATTTGTGTTTCTCCTCTCAGACATTACAGTCCTGTCCTTCCTCCCACCATCCCTTGTCTGAAAACCATTATTTTCCTTTTTTCCCAGTTTGTCATCCACTTATTTACAGTGGAGAGCAATTGCCATGGCAATTAATCCTTCAGAGGCAGAAGTTGATATTCATTTATTGCCTTTAGACCTGACTTCCACTTGGATATTAAGGTCATGAATATGGCTCTCACTTTGTCTTAGATAGATAGTTCTTTGGTACACAGTTCATAATTGATTTCTTCATTGTGATGTATTCTGATGTTGTCCCTTAATAGATGCATTGAGACAATTTTCATTTGTTAAAATGGCAAACATTTGATTTTAGCAGTTTGTTTTTATTTGTTTTATTTGGTAGTTTTTTTTTTTAATTCTTTTCATGTTTAGTCTGTTTCTTTGTTTCTTGGTGTGTGTGTGTGTGTATAATTCTTGTATTTAAGTGTTGTTTCTGCTGTTTTATTATGACTAGCTTTATAATTTCACATGGTATGTTTAGTTTCAATGTACAGAATATTAATTTTGTATTGTGAGCAATATTAAAATTAACTCATTTCCTCTCCCTTTCTCCCTCTCTCTTCTTCACCAATGTATATTAGTAAGATTTTTTTCTAATTTAGTATTTTGCAATGTTAAAGATGCTTATATTTCATCTATTCGAGTAAAATATACTTGAATATATTTTTTGAGAGAGGCAGAGAGAGAGAATCCCAAGAGAGGCAGAGAGAGGGGGTGGGAGAGAGAGAGAGAAACCAGGCTCACCCGGGGCTTGCGTTTTACCCAAAATGGATCTTGTATTCACCAGAAGTAGGGCTTGAGCTCACCTGATGTAAGACTCCAACACACAAACTATGAAATCATGACCTGAGCCTAAGTAAAAGGCTTAACAACTGAACTACCCAGGCACCCTATTTTAATACACTTTGAATTCCAGCTATTACAAATGAGACAATCTAAGAAAAAAGCACTTAATCCCCTACCTTGCTTAACCCTGTTAAATTAATGATACAGGAGGCCATTAGACTGAAGTAGCTCTAATGTTGTGGTAGACTACTTAAACAAACAAAATGTAAGCCTGTAAGTGCCTCAAAGTTACAATGATATCAAAACCTAAAGACAGTGGACTACAAATAGCCAACTAAGCTCTAAGCTATAGTCAAACAATTTTCTGTCTTTAATTCCACATTTTCTCTGTAACTCTTTACCCTAGCTTCTGTTAGCAAGGTGCTCCTAATGAGTTCTGGTTTGGCACTGCCCATTTTTTGCTCAAATAAAAATTTTAGTATGCCTCAGCTTATCTTTTAATACCTCACTCCCTACCAGATATGGTTAGATGTGTCATCTACTTCACCATGACATACAACATTTAAGTTTTATTTTCTTTCCAAAAAATATTAAAAAATTAAAAAAAAAAATTTTAAAGGAAGGTGCCTGGATGGCTCAGTTGGTTAAGCCTCCAGCTTCAGCTCAGGTCATGATCTCACGGTCCTGGGTTCAAGCCCCGAGTCAGGCTCTGTGCTGTCAGCTCAGAGCCTGGAGCCTGCTTCCGATTCTGTGTCTCCCTCTCTCTCTGCCCCTCCTCGCTCATGATCTGTCTCTCTCTGTCTCAAAAATTAATAAAAAAATTAAAAAATATTTCTTTCCCTAATCCACCCATTATAAGTGTAATTCCACAGTTACATATTTTCAATTCTTGTTGTCCATCCTTTAGCCATGGTATCCTCAATCATCTCTTAGCCATGTAAAGTTTGTCCTCTAGCAATTTCTCAATGAAGGCTCATGTAAAAACATTTTTCCAATGTCCGGCATGTTCAGTGGAGCATGACTGTGACCTTTACAACTGACAAGCAATTTCACGTTTATACTCTTTAGAGCATACTTCCTTTTTTCTGCGTATATGTTTCTTCATTGTCTACTGATGTTGAATGTTGGTGAAAAGACAAGTGAAGCCAATATGACATGTTGCCCTTACAAGAGATTTGGTATTTCTCCTTAGAAGCTCAAAGTTGTCTCTTATCCTGATGTCCATAATTTTACTAGGCTATGTCCTGATGCTAATCTGGGTCAATTTTTCTTGTCACATTCCCTTTCTTAATGTGTCAATTTATCTCTTGTATTTCAGGAAAGTCCTTTCTTGAACAATCTATTTACTGTTTGTTGTAGTTCATTATTCGACAACTCTTCTTTGAGATATTCTCCAAGATATATGTGGTTTCTTCAGGGACAAAACTGATAAATTGAATGGAGCCATGAGATGACTCCTCACACATCTTTTGAAACTTTGAATATGGCACTAATTTCCATACCCAACCCCCAAATGTAATTTTATTTTGACTTACTACCTTGCACAGAGGTTGTTTACTTCCAAAAGCTTTTACTTGACCTCCCGCATTGTGATAGCTCTTACCACACAAGCCAGAGGCCAAATGTTGGGATTGCATCAACCAATAACTCTCTGGTTGTCTATCCCAATTATATATCCAGGTACCAGGTAAATAATCAGAAAATAAGTCTGCAGGGGTGCCTGGGTGGCTCAGTCGGTTGAGCGTCCAACTTCGGCTCAGGTCATGATCTCACAGTTCGGAGGTTCGAGCCCTGCATTGGGCTCTGTGCTGAAAGCTCAGAGCCTGGAGCCTGCTTCTGATTCTTTGTGTCCCTCTCTCTCTCTGCCCCTCCCCTGCTCATGATCTGTCTCTCTCTGTCTTTCAAAAATAAATAAATGTTAAAAAAAAATTTTAAGTTCATGGCTCTTTAGAAAGAAAGAAAGTTTGCAATAGTCCTGCTGTGAATTTGAACATGGTCAGTACCCTATCCATTACCTTGCCTCCACATGCTCCTATTTTAACAAGGAAACCAGGACACCCATTTGGACCTCTGAGCATGAATCTCAACATAAATAAGAGTCCTCAAAACTTTCCCCTTTCCCAAGTGTATATTTACTCAAGTGAATAGTTATAGGTTCCTTTTTGGAGGAACATGAAGTTTTATGACCATGTATGTGTGGCATTGCATAAACCTTTCCCTAGAAATACAGCTTTTTCTTCAATTAGTAGACTACAGTCTGAAATTGGCTGAAGTCTGGAAACTAGGAAGGGATTATGGCTTTTTATCGGGGCAACTACCTTTACTTCCTGATCATCCATCCTTTAATCCTGATAGTTCAAGTTGATTGGCACTTATTCTGATTACCCATCTATTAGGCCTCCAGGACACCATTCTCTGTGGGCAAGGTCCTCTTGGCTATCATTTGGACCTTGTCATCCATTATAATAATTACAGCCATTACACTTTGGATGGTTGAGCTCCATCTACCATCCCATAGGAATTCTGTGTCTAGATCATTTTGTTCTCATTGCTATCAGTGAGTCTAGGTAGGTAATGGACTCTCCTACAATTAAACCTGAGCAACAGAGGAAAATAATCATTGAACTTCTCAGTTATTATAATGCCTGTCTTACCTTGGTAAATGGTATCTCCCCTGGACATTACCACGGAACACAGTAACTGATGGGTCTTCCAATATTATATAACATATTCACTCCAGACCACACACTTCTGAGTTTTTTATATATTTTATATATATATATATTATATATAATATATGTTACATAGATTTTAAATTCTTATTTAAATATTTAAAATGTTTTAAATATTTAAAATACAGTTTATGTATATTTTAGTGTATTTTAATATATTCTTCCATTTTTATTTAAATATTTAAAATGTTATATATATTTTTAATGTATTTTTTATATAGTCTTCCATTGTCTGACACAGAAATTTTAGCCTCACTGAAGATAGCCACAGCATGTTTGCCTATATCTCTTGTGATACTTGGCAGAATATGAAATCCTACATTTCATGAGTGCCCCAAAACAATACATGTTCCCTTATACGATTTGTGTCCGGACCCCGTTGATGAAGTGTCTTCAGGATCCAGTCTGCATGTATCTCCCAGTTCCTGAGGCTAGGACTTATATTCCTCTGCGGTAGAGACACCTTCCTTCATTGTTCGATTTTTATTTTGGCTCTGATTAGGTTATGCTACAAATTATTCCTAGTTTTAGTAATAGGGGAAATAAGAATATCTCCCAAAAATGGCATAGTTTTCTCATTGAGGAGGGAAATCTGCATGACATTTTAAATAAAACTACTGCACTGCTGAGGATTCTCTCAACAACTTGTGTTCACAACTGTATGCCTTATGCTCTACTTATGCTACTTTTTACTACCTTTCCAGGTAAGGAGTTTTGTCTTTCTATTTTAATTTTCATCTTTTTGCTCCTGAATATTTTGCATGGAGAGAAATTATAGATTCTGGTTTATCAAATATATTCAATTCAAGGTTCAGCATACTTTTAATATATCGTTTTGTTTCAGGAAATTCTGTAGAACTTGAAAAACATTCATTTTTATGAACATTTGCATATGTCCATGGATTGCCTATGATTATTGATATTAGGACCTTTTTTAGATTTGGAAACTATAGCTGAATCATCTGGAATTCATAATAAAACAGCAGGAAGTTCAGCAGTATCTAGACAATACTGTGAATTTAAAGGAGGATAAATACTTTATTTTACAATCTTTTTGGAAGATAATCCCTCATTTTAAAATTAGAAGTACACAAAGCCTTTGATTTGGTAATCCTCCTTTTGGGAACCTAGCATATACAAAATATATATTTGCACAATATACTTACTGAATCATTTTTATGATGGCAAAAATCTGGAATCAACTTTAATATCCATTATTAAGAGACTAGTTTAATAAATGAATATATATCCATGAGAAATAGCATGCAGCTTTTAATAGGAGATAGTTTTATATCACTAAATTGGAAGGATGACCATGATATGTCACTAAATGAAAAAAGCAAATTGTAGAACACTATGCACTATAATGCCACTTTCGTAAATATATGTACAAATAATTGGCTAATGGCATGGAGAACAGAAGAGAAGCATACTAGGTTACATTATAAAATGGTACTGGGATATGAAGTGGATAAAATTATTAATTTCTTTATACATTTATAATTAGTTTACTTTTTACAACAAGTATGCATTATTTATCCAACTAAAAAACAATAAGATATAAAAGATTAAAAAAAGAATATAAGAAATATTCTCACAACATTCAGGGAATATTCAAGTACCTAATTTTGGACATTTAACAAGGTACTAATAGTGCAGTATGTTTCCTTTATCTGTTTTTAATTTTTAAAAATGTTTTTTTATTTATTTTTGAGAGAGAGAGAGCGAGAGAGAGAGCGAGAGCATGAGCATGGGAGGGTCCGAGAGAGAGGGGGACACAGAATCCAAAGCAGGCTCCACGTTCTGAGCTACCTGTCAGCACAGAGCCTGATGCGGGGCTCAAACCCAGAAACCATGGGATCATGACGTGAGCCAAAGCCAGCGACTCAACCCACTGAGCCACCCAGGCACCCCCAGTGTGTTTCCTTTAAATCTCAACCCACTTTCTCCACATTTTCTATATTTCTATTATTGTCTACATCTATTGATGGCCATCAATTAACTTCTTCAGCAACCTGTCATGATTATTCGGAATGGCACAAAACCAAAGGATGAGACAGGTACACTTGATTGATTGTACGATTAGGCTGGTATATTTGAGTTATTTGTCTCTCATTCTTGTAAGACATTTAAGCAAGGGACATGCTAATTTAGTCACTGTGTGGTCATGAATGAAGTTCTCCCTGTCCTTTATGATCCTTGAGGGACATTCCAATTGTAATATCCCGTTTGATATGGTAACAATGTATACATTTTTTAATGTTTTCTTTTTTTTTCCATAATATTTTATTGTCAAATTGTTTTCCATACAACACCCAGTGCTCTTCCCCTTTAGTGCCCTCCACCATCACCACCACCTCTTTTCCCCCCTCCCCTTTCCCCTTCAACCCTC
>NC_043701.1:85973328-85987810 GCF_006229205.1 Suricata suricatta
AATGTACAGAAATCAGTTGCATTCCTATACACCGAAAATGAAGCAGCCAAAAGAGAAATTAAGAAACTGATCCCATTCACGATTGCACGAAAAACCATCAAATACCTAGGAATAAACCTAACCAAGGATGTAAAAGACCTATATGAAAACTGTATACATTTTATAACTCAACCTCACCCTCACCCCTCAAGTCTTATGTGCTATAAACATAGGGCAACAAAAACAAAGTCTCCCTTCTTATGAAGTATATGTTCTTGTGGGTAAATAGACAAATATAGAATATAAATGTCAAGGAAAGATGAGTGCAATGACAGAAAATAGACTAAAGTAAGAGGAGAAAGAATCAACTAGGTGTATTCTTTGACAGGCTCATAAGGAAACATCTTCCTTCAAGAAATTTGCATTTGGTAAGGGCCCTAAAGGAAAAATTATAGCAATTCATAGGACTATCTGTGGGAATAACTTTTGGAGAAAAGGTAGCATCAAGTGCAAAGGCCCTAATGGAAATGGAGGAACGATTATAATCATATGGAAAACTTAGCCTTCATACACATGGAGAGATGGCAGGAAGTAGTATGTCAAAAGTACTACTGCCAAACTGACCAAAACAGTGGCCAGAACTGGACACAGGCAAGGTTAGGGCTGGTCAGGAAATTGACACAAAGCAGCCTCCCTCAAGTTTAGCCCCAGCCCAAGAGTCTACCAAGGTTTAGATTCTAATTTAACCAGCACTACCATTCTAGGAAACATATTTAAACTTTATCACCTGTAAAATAGAAATGATAATACCAGTATTCTGATTGCTTTATAGACATATTTAAAGAGTCAGAACAAAACACTTAGAAGTTAACGGAGTCCACTCAACATTGGAGCATCTAAATACATAAAGCAAACGCTAATAGAACCATGAGAAGACATAAACAGCAATATAACAAGAGTTGAAAACTTTAATATCCCACTCTCAACAATTCACTTATCATCCAGACAGGGAATCAATAAATAAACAGTGTCTTTAAATCCCATTATAAACCAAAAGGACCTAATGGACATATGCAGAACATTCCATCTAACAGCAACCAAATACACATTCTTCTCAAGCACACACACAACACATTCAAGGTTAAGTAATATGTTAGTACATAAAACACGTCTCAAATATTTGAGCAGATAGAAATTATAGTAAGCATTTCTCCAACTAAAGTGGAAACTAGAAATCAATGACAAGTGGAAAGCTGGGAAATTCACAAATATGTGGAAATTAAATACACTCCTGAACAATCATGAGTCAAAGGAAAAATCAAAAGGGAAATCAGAAAGCATTTTGAGACAAATGAAATGAAAACACAGGATACCAAAACTTATGGGATGTAGCAAAAGCAGTTCTAAGAGGGAAATATATAGCAATACATGGTTCCATTAAAAACAACAAAATCTATAATTTATAAGATGTTGATGGAAGAAATTTAAGAACACACAAATAAAACACTTGTCAGACACAAATTCCATTATGCTTCCCCAGGCTCTGTGATTCTAAATATTTTCTCTCCATCTCAGAGGATAAAATTCTGGCTCAGGTACTGGCTTAAAAAAATGGAGGTAGCTCCTCAATATAAAACAATTTTCATAATGGACATGCTAGTGCCACCCAACCGTCTTCTGGAAAATTGTCCTTTTTCTTTTATCTATCTAAATGATACTGGTAGAGACCACCAATCACAGTCTTTTACTGCTTCTAAAGAGGCGATATAACCAATGATGGAGTAAATCATAATACCTCGATGGTATTTATCTATACTAGAAGAAGAAGAAATGGTTCTTGTATTTCAGTTTCTAAATTTGTGATTCTATGAGCTTCATAAATTCCCGAGTCATGGGTTTAGCCTAATGGAAATAGCTGGCTTGAGAGCCTAAAAAGTTGGCATGCATACAGAAACAGGAAACAGGGGAAAGAGAATAAAATCATTATGAAATTAGAGGCTGTTTTTATCTTCATCCAAACTCTTCTCATTTTGTTAGTTTTGTTACAACCAAGAGTTAATAAATAGGCTTTTAGATCTAAGCTACCTCAAATTAAACTTGCTTCTAAGCAATGGAATATGGCAAACATGTTATATTACTACTATGATTATATTACAAAACAAACTTAAATGACTTTGCAGATGCAGCTAAGGTTCCTGATCAATTTATTTTAAGTTAATCAAAGAGGAGATTGTCTTGAATCTGCTTAACCTAGTCAGAAGAGCTTTTTGAAGAGGGTCTAGAGGAAAGGAAGAAAGGAAGGAAGACAGAAAGACAGAGGGAGGAAGGGATGGAAAGAAGGTAGGCAGGCAGGAAGGAAGGAAGGAAGGAACGAATGAACGAACTCTTTCCTCCTAGCCTTGAAGAAGCAAGGCACCATGAATTCAATAACTACAAGGAACTGAGTTTTAACAACCTAATGAAGTTGGAAGAGAATCCTGAGTTCCAGTAAGGAACGCAATCGATTGACATCTTGTGCAGCCTTGTGAACTCTGAGCAGAGAAGTCTGATAAACTGTGCTTGCACAGTTCCTGACCCATGGAAACAGCAAGATAAATATTTATTTTTTAAGTTGGTAAGATTACGGTAATTTCTTATTTAGCAATAGAAAACTAATACAATATTTTATTATGAACAGAGTATGAAAGTAAATATTAAGTAAGGATATTTCTCAGAAGAAAGTTTGTGCTGGTGTTTCAATGAAGTTAGGGGAATTGAGGATTCTAGGTGAGGAAGATGCCACTTTTTCCTCTCTACCTCCTGTGGACAAGGAAGCAATCATAATCACAAAGAACAATGGCTAACAGGAGACAGTCTATAAATCTACTAAGTGGTGTTAAGAGCCATTAGCATTAATGGTATTTTCACTTCATCAAGATTTCTTGGAGAATTGAACTTGGCCTCCAGACCTTAAATCCTTGATTCTTAAAAATGAAAAATAAAACAGAGTTCTTGGCTTTGAGACCACATTTTTCATGTCACAATAATAAACGGTTCTTCTTCTAATGCAATGCTCTCCAAATAAGAACTGTTAATTCATATAACCAATGCCAGCTACATTATGGGAACAACTACTCAATAAGCAGAAGAACCTCCTGAGAAACTTAAAGTTGATAATTCCTCAGCATAAACTCAAGAAAACAGCACATTAAATAATGTGTCATCGGGTAGGCTTGGGTTATTCACAGGTTATTAGAGCCCTAGGGGCTGTAGCATAGAATAAAATAGCTTAATTAATTTTAAGAAAAACAAACACTTACTAAATGTTCAATAGGTACAGTCTCTATGCTGCTTACAAACTCTTTCTTTCCTCATAAGATTTTGGGAAGAAAATATTACCATTTCTATTTTAAATATACAGGAAACTAATTCTCTTCAGTTCTCGCACTGGGACGTGACAGAATGAGGATTGAAAGTTGGACTTGTTTAGTATTTGCTTTTAGCCTCTGCAATACTGTCTCATACAGGATTCAATAACATTAAGTGGTGCTCATATTAAATATTAAGTGTACTCATAAACCATGCTGAGAAAACTATGAAACTCAGGCAAGGTTCTTTTATGTGACTGCTGACTTAAATTTCCTTCTCAGAAGAAACTTTTCCAAAGTTGGAGTAGTCATACTGCATTTCTCTTCATTATGATAATCACCCAGGTGATGTTACTGGAGGGTATGTGGTAATGATAGGTATGATATAGTCACCTAAAGAAATGAACACTCATTCTTTAATTTTTTTTAGTTTATTTACTTTTTGAGAGAGAGAGAGAGCAGAGGAGGGGCATAGAGGGGGTGAGAGAGAATCCCAAGCAGTCTTCCCACTGTCAGCACAGAGCCTGATGTCAGGCTTGAACTCATTTACCTATGAGGTCATGACCTGAGCAGTAACCAAGAGTTGGGCGCTTAATCTGGTGAACTACCCAGGTGTCCTGTACACACATTCTTTAAGGAGGAACAGAGTGGAAACTTTTAGAGAATCAACTTATTTACATTAAAAAATCACTGCCTAAGACATTCATATCAAAGAAAACACCTGTTAAAATTTGCTATCCACTTACTATGTTTTTCTTTAAGCTTCTCAGAATGTTAGTTAAAGAGACTTCAGAATTATTTGTCCTTCGCTCTCAGAGATTTTTTAAAGATCTTCATGCCACTCTTAATCTCAAACCTGTTGTCAATCTGAATGCATCAAGTGCTAATTCATTTGGCTTACGAATGTAGACACTTTCAATCTAGGTAAAGTCTTTAGACTGAGGGCATTATCTATAAGTAGATGATTTTTAATCTGTGCTTTGGGTTTCAACCAATCTCCAAGATCTAGCCCGCCATACCTAATAGTGTTATGAGCATTTTCTCCTCAATATGCCACTAGCTTCATGTTAGCTAACTGACAGGCCTCTCATCTTTCTCTGATAAATGCCTTCAAAATGTTTTCCACTGGATTATAACTCAAGCTTGAAAACTCGGAAATGTTTACTCCCTCGTATCAAGAGTCTATGATTTTAATATTTATAACCCTCCTCATATACATCCCTTTCTCAATTTCTAAGGTCACTTATTCAATATAAACTCTTATTAATGGATCACTTTTAATAGCTTTCAAGTAGATATCCTGGCTCCAGGAATTTGTTCATGTATAGTCATCTTGCACTTTAAGATTAATTTCCCAGACAAAATTTTTCTTAAAGTTTATTTATTTTTAAAATGAGAGAGACAGAGACAGCATGATCAGGGAAGAGGCAAAGAGAAAGGGAGAGAATACCAAACAGGCCCAGGCTGTCAGCACAGAGCTCATGATCTGAGCCAAAACCAAGACTTGGATGCTTACTGACCAAACCGCCCAGGCACCCCTCCCAAGCAACAATCTGATCATAACACACATTCTTTAGTACTTAAAATTTTATACTATTTTCTAAATGCTATTTCAAAACCAGAAAGTGTCCTTACCATTCACAATCCATCCTGGAACTATCATTTAGTTTTTTACTACTTTCTTATTATATGCCAAGTTTCACACAAATTAAACTATCTTATAAATTATTACTATCCGATAAACATACTTCTTATATAACAAATTCCCCAAGGTTTCTCTTTGGTTTGTTTAGTAATAGACTGACATGAACTGATGTTTTCTCCTCTTCTAGCATGAGGTAAGACCCCAAACCTCAGCTTCCCATGTTGCAGTCACTTCCTCCCACCAGTAGGAGGGTATGCAGTATCTCACATTCTCCCACATATCAAGTTTGCACAGATGGCTTTCCCAGTACTCACAAAAATCGCTTCTCAGGCTCTGATGGCTGAGTTCTAAGTATTTGTTTTCCTACCCATAAGGTTATTCTCATGCTTGTACTAAGAGAAAGTCACACAGTAGAGGGGACAGTGGGGATAGGGATCCTTTCTTGAATACACATCATAGAGCATCCACCAAGGTGTGACATCCTTTTCAATATAATGCCAAGAGATAAAGGGCCCACATGAATCCACCTGGGACATTTTCTCCCACCAATAACTAGTTCTTTGGCACATTGTGTCATAATAATCTTTGCTCTCACCCATCTCCCCACACACACCTGCTTTGCTTCTATAGTGTCCTCAAGACTGTATGTGGTTCTACTACCTTTTCAGATTTGTGCCCTGCTTTGATCTAGTCTCAAATGTTACTTACTCCATGTTTTATTTTCCTTGTTTTATAATCAGAACATTTTTTGAATTCCAATGCATTAAGCACTTACCCCATACTATGTATCATCACCATCATCGTATTATTTCCTACCAGATCCAAAAACACTGGTAAGAATTTTCTGACTTTCCCAAATTTGTACCTATCACTCATCATCACAGGCGTTTAAGTAGAGTTTATTCTCGATATCACAAATGAAAACTAAAGAAAATTACAGTAGTAATGTATTTCCTAAAAGAATGGAATTGACATGTATCAGTCCAAAATGTCTGGAGTAGCACTGGTTCTTGCACAAAAAATTGATTGATAGCTTTTCATAACCTGACTTAATCCAGACGCTTCAGTTCTGCCTGAGTTAGTCAAGAAGATAAAACTGCAATTTAATATATATGCAGTTTCATGCTTGTGAGAACAAAGGCCTGTTTTATCAAATGCTCACCCCATTATAACACACTTATTATTCTTAAACCCTTAGGGTATTTAGGATTAAGTTTTATAACTCAGAAGTCTAAATAAATATATAAGGAAATATTGACAGATCCAAAAAATGATAAAGCAAATACAGTCACGTTATTTTTATGATTCTTTTCACTTACATAAATACATGAACAGGCTACCAAAGTCTTTGATTATTTTAATAGAATATGATGAATTTTATCCCATCTGGTTCTACACATAAAAGAATCAGCACAAAATCCAAGAGCTGACCGATTTTACAGAGAGAAGAGCATACAAGGCAGTTTTTTATGATCTTTCAGGAGGAAATGCACTTGAAATACTGTGAGAAAGTCAGTCTTGTGATATTTTCTCATTATAAAAGGTCACTGCTCTACTCATTTATCACTATTTTATGGAGGAAGCAGAGTGGATTGTGTCTAGGTGGGAGCAGTGTTGCTGAGAAGAGTTTAACAAATCACCTGGTGTTAAGGGGAACAGAGAAATTACCTGGTATATTGCAAAGCAGAGTTTGGAAACATATTGCTAGCGCTAAAAAATCAGAAATGTTGCAAGGTGTGAAAATAGAAAGAGATATCTACACTAAAGAGACTATTCTCTTATTAAGACTCCTCTTACCATAAAGAGGAACTATTTATGGTTGTGATTATTGTTGTTTTTTTAAGGGTATCCTCTATGAATTTAGATTTCAATTCTCCATTAGCAGTCACTGGGACAATAACCATGTGTCATAATGGACAACGATACAGAAATAACATACATAGAAGCATTTCAACATTTCAGATAAAGTAAAACAAAAGGTTTTGGGTTTTTAACTGTACATAATTGTTATTATATCTAATGTTACATAAAATCTGATGTTGTTATGGACTTTCCTGTGAAAGAACCAGTGTATGGCATGACTTCTGTGTAGTAGGTGCCTCTCTGAAACCTCTACAAGGAAAATCTACTTCATCCTTTAATCTTCTTAACAAATCTATGTAGAAAGTACTGATATTCGCTTCATCTAGTAGACAAGTAAGCTGAGGTAGTTGCTCAGGGGTGCATAATGTGTAAGTGATAAAACTGGAATGCAAACACAGGTAGTGAGTACTATTAAACTACATCCTGCTTGCTTTTTTAAATGTTTATTTATTTAACTGAAACCAAGTGTCAGGCACTTAACCAACTGAGCCATCCAGGTGCCCCACTATTTTCTGTTTTCTTACTTTAAAAGCCTTCTACATTTTGTTTTGTTTTTAATTTTCCTTTAATTTTAGAGAATGAAGGCAAGTGGGGGAGAGGGGCACAGGGTGGGAGAGAAGGAAAGGAGGGACGGAAGGAGGCAGGGAGGGGGAGAGAGAGAGAGAATGAATGAATCTCAAGCAGGCTTCAGCAAAGAGCTTGAAGCAGGGCTCAGTCCCACAACCCTTGAATCATGACCCTAGCAGAAATCCAGAGTCTGACACTCAATTGACTGAGCCAACCAAACAGCCCTAGAAAGTCTTCTTTAAATAAGTAACAAAAAATTACCAAAACAGTAACTATAGGAAGGTCATAAACTGAGGCACCTGGGTGGCTCAGTCAGTTGAGTATCCAGCTCCCATTCAGGTCATGATCTCACAGTTCGTGGGTTCCAGCCCCATGTAGGGCTCTGTGCTGACAGCTAGCTCAGAGCCTGGAGCCTGCTTCACATTCTGTCTCTCCCTCTCTCTCTGACCCTCCCCTGCTCACGCAGTCTCTCTCTGTCTCTCAAAAATAAATTTAAAAAATTTTTTTAAAAAAAGGAAGGTCATAAACTGGTATTCAATTTTACCAACAACTAGATTTCATTTAAACAGTTACATTATTGTCAATCTTATAAAAATTAACTTGGTAAAATTGTAGCCTGAATTTTGGGGGAAGAAGGGGCTGATCTTTCCCTCCCTTAGACAAAGTCCCTAAATGTAAACAAGTACTTTAGAAGAATACTCTTTTGTTAATAAAGGCTGGATTCCATTATGAAAAGAAAAATAGTCTTAAAATGTTCACCTGGCACGGGAGCCACACATTTAACTTCTGAGTTGTCTAAGGTAATACTATTCACAAACACGACTTTTGTTGGATAACAAAAATAGACATAATGAACAGACACATGAATTTTTCTTCTTTCAGAGCCAGGAAGTAAAACAGAGAAAATATGCAATATAATTATATTCTTTATATATTTATATTCATATAATCCTACTAATGTTATCATTTGAGATCTTTATCATAGTGTAGATGTGCATTCTACATATTAATGACTCACATTATTAAGGAACTTTATGAAGCAAAAACAAGCTTGTCATACCTTGAAGTCTTTTAAATTTTCTTAAGTGTAGATTTTTTACACTAACATACCTTCTTTTCACTAGTCAGCTCTGCTTGGTTTATTTAAACATGTGTTAATTCTGAGTATAAATTAGTGAATGTAGTATATGTTACTTTGTCTTGGAAGTAAATTTGATAATTGCCTAAAATATTCCAAACCCAAGTATATTTTTCCCAAATTTGGTTAGCTTAATGTTTTTGCTTCAAGTATAATCCTATAGACTGACAGATCCCTAAAATAATTATGAATCCTGATCAAAATAGAAAAAAAGCGATTATCTGAAAACCCTAGAGAGAGACTAAAAAGCCTAGGAAGACTCTGGAGGGGATTTTAACTAAGAAGAAGGAATTGCACTGGGTGAAACTTTCTTTAAAAAATAATTTTTAAAAATTTCAACCTGAATTTCATCCAGTCAGCCCCATGTGAAACAGCTAAAAATTTGATTAGAAAGCTGTAGTCTATGTTGAAGAACCAGAAAAGGCAAATCTGTGGAAGAAGGCATGGAGGTGCAGTCTCAGTTCTGCCCATGAACCCTGCCCAGTGACAGCTCCCCATACCATGCGTGCATAAGGCAGGCGCCAAGCAGCACAGGCAAGGCTCAAAAACAATGGAGATTTAAGGTGCTGCCCAATGCAAGAAATACAAAACTTCCAATCTGAGTCTAGACAAGTTCAATTCTAGCTTTCAAAAAGGGAGAAAAAGGAGAAAAATTAATTAAAATTCTCAAAGGAATATAACAGAATCTTGATTCTCTACAGGAAGCCACTCATAGTGTCAAGGACACAATTTAAAGCAGACTAGTGCCTGAAAAATAAAGAAATATGTGATCCTGTCTCTAGAGAAATATAGTCAGCAGAAACAAACCTCAGGACAATCCAAATGTTGGAATTGAGTTGAATAAGAATTTTGATGCAGCCATAATAGCTACGCTCAAGGAAATAAAGAAAAAGAAAGGAAAATATGCTTGTAATGAATGAACAAATATGAGATCTCTCTAGAAAGATTATAAGCTATAAAAAAAATAAATCCAGTGGAAGTCTGGATTGAGAAATATTTTCTGTGTAAAACCTGACCAGACCTCTGGAGAGAGAAAAACTTTACAGAAAAGTGAAGAGGGCAGAGAGTCGGAAAACTTGTAGATAAATGAATACAATTATCTAATATGAAGAAATAGTAAGGATAAAAATTGAAACAATAAAGAAATACTACCTAGTGCCGATATCTTGTTTTCTAAATACTATTCTCAGTAAAAGAATCCAGATCTTCTAGGAGAAATGGCTTAACTAGGGCTAAAGCAAAAAATCATATAAGATGTGTTGGGGCATTTTACAATACCAAAGTAAGAAAGTGGTCACAATAGATGGGGAGCATGTTAAATAACCCCAATACTCACAATATAAAGATGGAAAATACTCCCAATTGTCCATGCTAGAATAATTTGAGCTACAAAATAATTCAGTATTAAAGTGTAACCCAAAGTGTATACTAAATACAAAGAAATCCATACTTATATATACAAATGATCCAGCAAATAACTAAATAAATGGGAAAGAAGGTAAAAATGTTATTTATAGAAGAATTCTGAGTAATATATATATATACCTACTCCTGCATCCAAGAGATTAAATTTAATCTCCAACCCCTGAGGGTGAGCTAGACTAACGGATTCACTTCCAAAGGTAAGGGGGAAATTGCAAATTTCCTGTGTAGAGACCTCGGAAACACAATCTTGTCCAATTGGTGAAGTTGACATCACAAGGAATATCATGTGAATATCATAAACCTTCCGATATGATCTGGTGATAAGGGCACATCACCTCCATAGTATTCTTTCAGAGATCCATAATCTAGTTTAATCATGAGAAAAACATCAGACAAACCTAAACTAGGGAATATTCTACAAAATATTTTACCAGTATTCCTCAAAACTCTCAAAGTCATGCCACACAGTGAAATTTTCACCAACCAAAGAAGACTAAGGAGACTTGATACAAAACTAAAGAAATTAAATACAATGTTGTGATATCCTGCACTGAATTCTGGAACAGAAAAAGGACATTAATGTAAAAAACTGGTGAAATACAAATAAAGTCTGCAATTTATTTAACAATAATATATAAAAATTAATGTCTTAATTTTAACAAATGCACAATGGCATTTGTTTAAATGTAAGATATTTGCTAAATGCAAGATATTTGCAATCAAGTAAACTGATTGAGGGTATATAGGAAATCTTAGCACTGCCTTGCATCTTTACTGAAAGTCTAAAATTATTCCAAAATATAAAGTTTATTTAAAAAAAACCACCAGACACTCAAGAACCTTAGCTAATATTATAGGATATAACATACATGCATTGAGTTGTAAAAAGACAGAAGAAAGACATAGGACTGAAAAACAGTTGAAGAAATAATAATTGAAAACTTCCTAAATTTGATGAAGAACATAAATTTAGAGATTTAAAAAATTCAGGAAACTCTAAGACTAAATCCACAAAAAATCATACTTAGGGACATCATACTCATTCCTGAAAATTAATGAACTGAAAATTTTCAAAAACATTCAAAATCACCTTGTACATACTGAGAGCCACTGTTATAATAACTGATGGGTTCTCATTGGAAACTGTTCACCAGACAACAGTGAATCAAAATCTTTAAATTTCTGGGAAAAAAGTAAAATAAATTGTCAATCTAGAGTTCTATATTAACCAAAAACATTCTTTAAAAAATGAGGAGTGGGGCGCCTGGGTGGCTCAGTCGGTTAAGCCTCCGGCTTCGGCTCAGGTCAGATCTCACGTTCGTGGGTTCGAGCCCCGCGTCAGGCTCTGTGCTGACCGCTAGCTCAGAGCCTGGAGCCTGCTTCAGATTCTGTGTCTCCTTCTCTCTCTGACCCTCCCCCTCTCATACTCTGTCTCTCTCTGTATCAAAAATAAATAAAACATTAAAAAAATGTTTAAAAAAATGAGAGAAAAAAATGAGGAGAAAACAAACACATTTTCAGAGAAAATGATAACTAGGAGAAAAGGAAATAAAAGCAAATTGCCAGATGATAATTTTTGTTTATAGAAAGGAATGAAGAACATTAGAAATGACATGAATAAGTATAAAATGTTATATTTGTTCTCTTAATTTCTTTAAAATACATATGGTAGTTCAAAGCAAATATTCTAACAGTGTAGGGTTTTATCATATGCAGATATAATATATATGATGAAAGCAAAAGGGTTAGGGATGATGGTAGATGAACATACATAGTTGCAATGCTTTTACATTTTAGGTGAATTGATGAAATAATTCAATGGACTGTAAAAAGTAAGGACTATATACTATCTTCTCTATAGTAAACATTAAAAACAATGTAATAAACAAGTAGATATATCTAAATAGCCAACAAAGTAAAATGGATTTCTAAAATATATTTGATCCAAAAGAAAGCAAAAAAAGTAAAGAAATAAAAACTTGAGGGGACAAATGTAAAACAAATAATAAAAGGATAGATATAAGTTCCAATTATATCGATAATTACAGTAAATGTTAGTGAAGCACTCCACTTAAAAGGCAGAGATTCTCAGTGTCTCTCCATCCGTCCCTCTCTTCCCCACTGTCCCTCCCTCCCTCCGTTCTTTTCCTTCCCCCACATCCCAATCCCACTTGGCAGAGAAGTCTGAGCTGTTGCCTCCACTGTATTTCTTGCTTTGACTTCTCAAAGAGCACTCACTCCCTAATCCTCAATAGACTCCTCTCCTCACCACTTTATAGGAATTTAGATTTTAAAACAGCAGCTTCCTGCCATTCAGTTGTAAATTCTCAGGCCCAATTTCATTTAACTGTAACATGCATCATTATTGATCATCCTCTTCTTGATTCATTCTGGTGCTCTCTCTTCTCTAAATGTTCATGATGATTGATTCTTCTATTTCTTAGCACTCTTTTAATATTTCCTCTAGCTCATTCTAATTCCTAAATATAGGTATTTCCTATATTCGTTATATTCCCTTGGCTGCCCTTCTTCATTTCCCTCTTTACCTGCTTCTCACTTGGCCATAATTCCCTATCCCCAGACCCAATTATTTCTTCAATTTAGTGACTAAAATTGAAATCACTAGACTGGTTCTTCATTCAGTATCTTTTTATGTCAAATATGCTACATATTTACTTGACATCTGAGGCCTATATAATTCATGTTAGTCAGAAACATGAAATAAATGCTCATAAAGTCATTCTATTTATCTATCAGATTAACACACCCAAAGCCCAATCTTTAATATGTTTCACCTTCACTTGAAAATCTGTGATGGAAAACAAAAAACATTTTTTAAAGGAAATCTGTGATGGATTCCTAATAAACACCAAGTAACATGTTTAGTGTCACCATCTAAGACATCTTTAAGTGATATGATAGACTGGCAAACTCAGTGCTTCTCCAACAACTTTTCATGTGATTTCCAGTCGGACTTCAGAAAGGAAAGATTGCATGCCTCAAACTGTCTTTCAGTTGAGGTCTCTGCATATTACTTAGCTTTGAGAAACAGACACCCTTTCAGCACTTCGGAAAGATAAAGTGAGAAGAGCAAATGGTAGACATATGGCTCTTCGGTAAATGTGGAGATAACTACATGTTGCAACTGTCTAAGAATCTCTTCTGTCTGGTCAACTCCTATTTTTGGATGCTGACCTAAGTGGCAGCTCCTCTCCTTTGAGCCAGTCTCTTGGGCAATTATGCCTAAAGAAGGAAGGTTGCTTCTTGTAGCGGCCACTGTGGCAGTTGTTCCCTTTCTAAGCCAATTTCGCAATATGATTTTGGACTGTGAAGTAATTTTCAAGCTTGGCCCAGAGCACCTTCTCTAGACTTTCCATTGATGCTGTAAGATATGTAATCATCTGTTTAATTCTGTTTTGGCTCAAACTAGCTAGAGTGGATTATGCCATCTACAACTGAATTTTGGCTGGTGTTCTCTTACAAAATTTATACCTAACCTACCCTTATGGTCATATACGTTGTTATAATGCCTCACACTGAAGAAAAAGTTCTCGGGCACTTAGAGTGAGTGGATGGATATACAGGGCTGCCTCTGTTAGTGACACAGCAGCAGTAGCAAACTGCCCATAGTTTATCTCATGTTCGCCAGGTACAAACATCAAAAAATATTAAAGCATGGAAGGAAAACAAGGAGCCTTCAGACATAGGCTACATGCATCTGGTATTTACGGGAAAGCATGCAGGGAAGATGTGCAGTTTCAAGGACTTCTGGGCAATTACAGTGGGCCTATTCCCTGGCTCCTGGGAGATCATGGGGCTCCGAATCTCATAATGTTATTGCATCCACAGCCTTGAGACCAGAACATTGCTGACATTTCAGCAGTTACCCCATTCATTTGCCCAGGGCTTACAATACATTCCCTAGAAATAACTCCACATTTTTACAAGCCTATATGTAACACATACTCCAGGAATTTAGCTTGTTATTCATTTAACTTGCTATTCCTCTTTTCAATCCTTCTATTCCTATTCCTGTATCTTGTTCAAACCATTCCTTCTATAGGTCATGGGTCAACTCTCCATCTCCCTTCAACTGCCATACATTCAAAAGCTTCCCAGACTATAAAACTTAAATGTTACCTCTTCTGCAAAGTTTTGGTAATACCTACAGCCAGAATAGTACCCTCCTTTCTATTTTTCATAGCATTTACTAACATATTACTTAACCCTCTCTTTTAGGAATTTGGCTTATCTTCACTTAGCTATAAGTGTTTTAAAGGCAATAGGAAGTTGCTGCAATTGAGGCCAAGGAGGCTGCTTCCTGCTTTCTCCTCTAGGGTTTTTATAGTTTCCCATCTCACATTCAGGTCCTTTATCCATTTTGAGTTTATTTTTGTGAATGGTGTAAGAAAGTGGTCTAATTTCATTCTTCTACATGTTGCTGTCCAACTCTCCCAAAACCACCTGTTGAAGAGGCTGTCTTTTTTCCACTGGATACTCTTTCCTGTTTTGTCAAAG
>NC_043701.1:85987910-85989018 GCF_006229205.1 Suricata suricatta
CTCTGTTAGGTTTCTCCTGTTAGACCTATGAGTGCAAACATATGGTATCTGTCCTTCTCCGCCTGACTTATTTCAATTAGCATGACACCCTCGAGGTCATTCCACTTTGCTACAAATGACCCGATTTCATTCTTCTCATTTCTGATTCTGTCGATAGATGCAGAAAAAGCATTTGAAAAAATACAACATTGTTTCTTAATAAAAACCCTTGAGAAAGTCGGGATAGAAGGAACTTACTTAAACATCATAAAAGCCATTTATGAAAAGCCCACAGCTAATGTTATCCTCAATGGGGAAAAACTGAGAGCTTTCCCCCTGAAATCAGGGACATGACAGGGATGTCCACTCTCACCACTGTTGTTTAACATAGGGTTGGAAGTCCTAGCATCAGCAATCAGACAACAAAAGGAAATAAAAGGCATCAGAATTGGCAAAGAAGAAGTCAAACTTTCACTTTTCACAGATGACATGATACTCTACATGGAAAGCCCGATCAACTCCACCAGAAGCCTTCTAGAACTGATCATTGAATTCAGTAATGTTGCAGAGTACAAAATTAACGTACAGAAATCAGTTGCAATCTTATACACCAAAAATGAAGCAACCGAAAGAGAAATCAAACAACTGATCCCATTCACGATTGCATGAAAAACTATCAAATACCTAGGAGTAAACCTAACCAAAGACGTAAAAGACCTGTATGCTGAAAACTATAGAAGACTTATGAAGGAAATTGAAGACACAAAGAAATGGAAAAACATTCCATGCTCATGGACGAATAAACATTGTTAAAATGTCATTATTACCCAAAGCAATTTACACATTCAGTGCAATCCCCATCAAAGTTGCACCAGCGTTCTTCTCAAAGCTAGAACAAACTATCTTAAAATTTGTATGGAACCACAAAAAACCCTGAATGGCCAAAGTAATATTGAAGAAGAAAACCAAAATGGTAGGCATCACAATCCCAGACTTTAGCCTCTACTACAAAGCTGTCATTATCAAGACAGTATGGTACTGGCACAAAAACAGACACATAGAACAAAGGAATAGAATAGAGAACCCAGAACTGAGCCCACAAATGTATGGCCAATTAATCTTTGACAAA
>NC_043701.1:85989118-86091881 GCF_006229205.1 Suricata suricatta
TATATATAGAGAGAGAGAGAGAGAGAGAGAGAGAGAGAGAGAGGCAATAAAACCTAGCTTCTATTTGTGTTATTATATTTTTATCACCCAGAAACTACATTATTGCTTTTACCAAGCAATATTCCAAATGGCCCCTGTTAATCTAAACCTGTCCCACTAGGCTAATATCCCAATGATGGATAACTTTGTCCTTCCTTCTTCATTTAATAGTCGTTGAGTCATTATAGCATTATTTGAACTACGTGATGAATAATTACCTTGAATTGTTTTGGATAACAGCCTTTCAAGTCCACATAAACTACAAAGTTGTCCTAATCAAAACAATCATCGGTATCATAGAAATTGGAAGTCAAAGATACTTCAACTTACCATCCATTTTTCACTATTTCTGGTTATTTGATGCCACCTCCTTTGATAATCATGCAGCAAATGTCATGTGGGAGTTTAATTGCAATATGGACAATGTGCAGAAATATGAATTTATTTTTGCTGAGGCATATGGTTTTTCTGGTATAATAAATAGCTTTTTGCTTAAGAAATATATTTTTTTCTTTAAATGAGAGATGAGATGGTTGGGCTTATTACTTTTGCTTACAAAGGAAAAGTGAAAGCACTGAATGTTCTTTAGGGCCAAATGATGAGATCTAGACCCAATATTATATCTATTCCATGACTAGAAATATAGTGAATTATGTTAAATTAGACTTCAGTAAACATTTAAAATTTGAATGCATGAATGAATTTTTTAAAATGAAGATTTTCCAAAGATGAAACAGGCCAGTGAGGGAGATTTTAGGAAGCAAATGTACCATGAAAAAAATCAGGGAATTAAAAAGACTATTTGATCTACCTGGACATTGAGTTGGCCCTTTGTCAGGATCAGTCCATGCGAAAAAAGTACATTTTAATAACTTTCATTCTGGATTAGTTTTGATATATGGAAACAAAATAGATCAAATGATAGAATCAAAGGACATAGGTCTATGAGAGCACATTGAACAGTATCAAACACAATACAAACATAAAGGAAGCTATAATTGAAATGAAATAAGCTGGAAATGCCAAAAAGCAGTTCCCAATTAGTTTCATTGTGTCACTAGCCAATATGAGTTCAACATTAAGTAGGATTATGTGGCAAGTCTTGCCTTCTTCGGGAGTCTAGATTTGGTCCAATGATTTGATGAAGGTTTTTTTTCTTCATTTACAGTGACAGAAAGCTTTCTCTATTTATTTGAATTTTTAAGAAACTCTCCTTATATCTAAGTAAACTTTTTTGTTCATTTCAAAAATTATGTTTTGAAAAAAGTTGGTTCAGATAGCAAGAGTACTGACACTTTCTTTCTACAAAAATAGTAGTGATACCTGGGGCAGTATATGTTATGCAAACTATTCGCTTTACCAGCCAAAATGAGAATCCTCATTTTAATACAGTTTCCAGAGGCTTAGACCATAGATTGAACCGTAATCACCTACAGGGGGATACGTAAAGATCAAAAATTTCCATTTGCTTCCTTAACCAAAATCTAGTATTTTCTCTGCTGGAAACTGACTTTGATTTCTTCCCCCAAAAGTTCTGTTACAGTGCAGTGCTTAGAATTGCTAAGGAAATTAAGATAGTATAAAATTTAAAGACCATGCAATTTTACCTAGACAATAGTTTATATGTAGGTAACTTAAAATTCTTATGAATTAATGAATAATTGTAAGTCATACTTTTGGAATTATGATAAAATATCTTACTAAGATTTCAAGTGATTTTATTATATATACAATATGTGAGGCTGAGAAATCCTGAGCTGTTCGCTTGGTGTACATCAATAGCATCTTATACTTACTTGTTTTAGGAGTGTCCTTATGAACCCAAAATATTAAGAGTCCCTACAAAGATCATCTAATGCATAGAACAATAGATAAAATATTCACATTTGATCATATAATGTTACTGAATGTATATTCTAGGTTGCTTTAAGCCACTTGACAGAAAAATGACTTCTAAATATGATTCTTATTCTACTACTGAATAAACTTCATACCTAACCAACACTATGAATGAAGTAATAGGATGATAATTAAATAAATCCTTCTTGAAAAACATTCTTCTTGATTAAATGTGCCTTGCTTCTCCATTTATCTTGGTCTCCTTCATTTTTGCTGGGTTAATCTTATTCTTTTTGTAAATCCTTCAGTTAGCTTTCTAACCTAATATTAAAAAGTCTAGATGTAAGATACTAGGAGCAATATAGCATTAATATTTATATGTTTCCTTTACAGCTTTTTCATGCTAAGTCTTTGCAAGAACTTTTGATTCTAAAACAATTTTTGTATTATTTTTTAAAAATAACCACTTTTACATTATTAATGTTTGATTTTAGATCTCCACATCATTTAAGAAGAAAAGAGCCTTTGTGTATGTACATACACACACATACATACCTACATATATATATGTGTGTATATATATATATATATATTAGAATATCAATCAATTACATAGCCATTTATACATAGTATAGTCAGTAAATTATTAGAAAGTATAAAATAAGAATGAATTAAGCCAATAATAAAATAAATAAGAGTTTAAACTGCATTTTACTAGAAGGTAGATAATAGTCTGAGTGAAAATAATATCAAGAAAAAAATAAAATTACAAGAATGGTGAAATAAAAGAACTGTGTTGATTTTACAATTACTGATGTCTACAAGATACAATAAAAAAGTAGAAGACTCTTTACAGGGATGTATAACATTTTCTGCATTATATTACTGTCAGGGAAGACCCTGTAGGTGTTAAAGTGATATTACAAGACACCAACATACAAGCCATATTTTGATCAGCAAAAAAATTATAGAGGCTTGAAATGGTCTCAAGTAGTTGGCATTATAAGACTACCTAAAATGGGGAACCCAAATCAAGTTACTAGGGAAAATAATGAAAAAAGTGTCTTTGGATTTTGTATGCATTTGTCAATCTAAGGATGTATGTTTAAGAACACCTGGTGTAAAGTAGTGTGTAGTTTTCCTGCAAATGCAGACAGGGTAATAGGAATTGAAATGTAGATCCAACTTTCCTCTCTACTTTTACTTGTCATGCTACATCTCTGCTTGGAGAAACCCATGCACCAGGAAAAGGCTGAGGCCTGGGTCTAGATCCGCCCTGGCAGCAGACAGTTTAGAAGGTCCTCTTTGCCCTTACCATTGCCAGGAGGGAGCCTCTACCCCGGGGGAAAAACCAGGGAATCACTAGCAACACAACCTAGATTTTACATACTAAAAATCTGGCAGATATCTTAAAAGACACCCCTTTCTATGGTCAAAAAAGTGAATACATTAGAAAATTACTTCTAATATTAAGGAATACCAAAAGCTTTTTTTTTTCTAGTAACTAACATTTTAAAGCGCAAGACCATTGGGCAATTGTCAGGAATGAGAGGAGCATTTTAAATGCAGTATCCGCTACTCAAAAGTCATTTCCTTATAGAAAGAAAGAACAAGTATACAGCAAGGCATTGAGCTATGATGAATGACAGTGTATTTGATAATTTAACTATAAGTCGATCATTTTTGTTTGTTAGCTTTACCAGCATTAGTAATCTCTAGAATACTATGGGAAATGATTGGAGAAGCAAAATAATGGAATCATGAAAAGAATCTGTTAGAAGTCTAGATGAAAAAAGTGGTGGAAAAAAGGTAGAACAGAAATGTGATGGGGTAGAAGAGCTCAAGTGCTAGTTTGGAAGCAGAATGATGTGAATTGATGGCCATTTGATGTGACAAGTAATCCTAACGGATATATGAAAGAAGAGTCCAAAAGTTGCAAGTTTGGTGAGTATGACCAATAGTGATGTTATCTGCTACTAGAGGAAAAACATAAGAATAAACTACTTTTGGTGTTAGAGGAAGATTTTTAAAAATCCATTTCATAAAATTCACTTAGGAACCTGTCAGGAGTGGAGACATGTAAATCATCAATCATAGGATAAAGACATTGGAAGGATTGAAGTCACTAAGCAGAGATTATTGGAAGAGATAAGAGAAAAAAAATAAGCAAGAAAGATTATTGGGTGTGATACCGTCCGAGGAAAAGGAAGAAAGGGTGTTCAACAACACTGCATGATACTAAGAAATTACATGAGATGACATTTGAGAGGCAGTTAGATTTTCTAGCTTGGTAGTTACTGGCAGTGACCTTTCGAAAAAAATGTTCAATTGGTTGTAGGAACTGTTAGTTATTTTAAACCAAGAAGGAAATTGGTGGTTAAGACAGATCTTATAAACTTCAAGGACTAGAAGAAGATAAGAAGGATAAAAGTGAAACCTTTGGGTTAGTCAGGATCAAAGAAAGAAAGATTCTTTGTTTTTCTTTATTCCCTTCTGCTTTTCTTGCTTAGATGTAGTCTGAGGTTTTGTATAAGATAAGACCCTGCAAAGAGGATATTATAAATTTAGCAAAGAAAGAGGATCATAATTGTGAGAATGGCCAAAAATAGAAAGGAGAAAGTTGGGAGAGAAAAAACAAAACAGAAAAATGTCTGGTTGAGGGGGAAAAGATATTCTTTTGTTTTCTGGAAAGAGAAGAGAAAGGAAAGCTTGGTGAATATAGGATGGCAGCTAAGTTTAGGTTCCTCCCAAAGCAGGCTCTAAGAAAGAATTCAAATGCAGAAAACACGAGTCATTGGGAGTTAAAGTTAGAATGGGAAATACACAATAAAAGATGTTTATGATCATGCTACAGAGTTCAAACCTCTAAGGACACTAAGAAATCATGTAAATCACCCTTAGAAGTATTTCATCACAGGCAGAACATGAGGCATTTAGTCATCAAATTCTGTCTTGTATTGGCTGAGAATTGACCTCAGAATTATACCTCTCTCCCCCAGCCAGCTTCTGGCTTTCTGAATTTGGTGTGAGGAAACTCCTATAGCCCCTGAGAAAGCTTCAAGGCAGAAGGTGCCTGAAATGAAAGCTGTTACCTCATTTCAGAACCGTCTTCTGCAGCAGCAGATGAACTCAGAGTTGGATGGAGCAGATTTGGTGCAAGACGTCAAGGCCTCTACTGCAGTTGGAGAGGGAGATGCTTTTCTTTCTGACAACTCAAGTGTGTTACTATCTGTACCCTAGATTCCAGTAGAATGATAATGTCCTTCACCGAACATGCCCCACCTGCTATAAATTACCAAGAATCTCTTCCCTTTTACTCTGCCAAGGAATCCTCTACCACTGCTCATTCATTCAAGAGGATCAGGAAGTATTTTCTCCTGCCTCCTCCCTGTCTATGTCACAATATCCCCCAAAACCTTTTATTTCTTTTCCCCTAGTGGGGAGACCTTACTAACATAAATAAAATAATAGCAAAAACTTTATTCCCATAATAGCACATTTGAATTTTGTTTTTAAAGGTAGTCAGTAATAAGCAAGGGAAATTTTTATTGACCTTTTACAAGGCTTCATTCTGGAGAACTAGAAAGGTTTACAGCTCCCTTAAGATAAGGGCCTGGCCACAAGTATGTGACACTTGTCCTTCCATTATAGAGAAGGGTACTACAAAGAGAGCAGAAAAGACCGGGAGATCTGAGGGAAAGATAGGAAGAGATCCTGGAGTGTGAGGGATGGCCTCATGGAGGCTGAGACACACTCTGCCTTGACTACTGGGGACTTGGCAGAGGAGGGAAGGATCCGTTTTGCAGCTGACCGAACAATGTGCGCATGAATTACTGACTAGGAGACTATTCCTCCTCACTTTCCTAGACATTATGGGCACAGAGAATGGGTTAAAATTAGTTACCAGAATTAACTTTATATCATGCGTGTCCTATGTGCCAGGTGCTATGTTGTTTGCTGGGACACCCTACCATCATGGCATTTATAGTTTAAAAAAAATTTAGGGGGTACCTCACTGTGATTCTTTTTCCTGCTTGTCATAGTTTAAATCAACCTTATTTGCCTCTTAAGTCATCTTTTACATCTTGTCTGATAAATACTTGTGGGCATGTCTGGCCTCACTTAACAGAGTAAGAGCTCCCTGAGGGCAGAGACTATTTATTCTCACACATAGCTACTGACTGACTGATGGCCTAAAGGCAGCAGAGATGACAAGTGAGAATCTCCTTTGAGGTGTGCAGTAGAAGTCTAGACCTATAGTGTGTTTGACCCAATCTGCTCAGCCACATCTAGAACTGTGGGAGAAGGTTATTTGTCCAAAGGAGTTATTATCCCTCCTCTTTGAATCTTCAAAGCAACATATTTAATGATCAAACAGTTAATCTGTTCCACTTACTTGGGGAACAACATTGAAGGATGAGCTTTAAAAATGGTGTAGGACACCGGTCAGAGTGGCTGAAATGAACAAATTAGGGGACTGTAAACTGTTTCTGTGGAGAGACAGGCGCCCTCCTACGTGGTTGGTGGGAATGTAAACTGGTGCAGCCACTCTAGAAAACAGTGTGGAGGTTCCTCAAAAACTTAACAATAGAAACTCCCCTATGACCCAGCAATAGCACTGCTAGGGATTTACCCAAGAGATACAGAAGTGCTGATGCATAGGGGCACATGTACCCCAATGTTCATAGCAGCAATGTCAACATTAGCCAAAACATGGAAAGAGCCTAAATGTCCATCGCCTGATGAATGGATCAAGAAGATGTGGTTTATATATATAATAGAATACTACATGGCAATGAGAAAGAATGAAATCTGGCCATTTGTAGCAAAGTAGATGGACCTCGAGGGTGTCATGCTAAGTGAAATACGTCAGGCAGAGAAGGACAGATACCATATTTTTTCACTCATAAGTCTAACAGGAGAAACTTAACAGAGGCCCATGGGGGGAGGAGAAGGGGAGAAAAATAGTTGGGGAGTGGGAGGGAGGCAAACCATGAGAGACTTGAATATTGAGAACGGGGATGGGGAGGGGAGAAGGGGGATGATGAGCATGGAGGAGGGCACTTGTGGGGAAGAGCACTGGGTGTTATATGAAAACCAACTTGACAATGAACTATAAAAGAAAAAAATGGTGTAGGAAAGCTCCTCTTTAAGCCGCTGCTGTTAAGTTTATGGGAATGAATATTCAAAGGGACATTGCTAGCAGAGCATTTCCAACTTTCTGAAATTATGTGATTCCAGAAAGAGTTATAATATTAGAGAGTAACTTAGGGACTGGAACTGAGAAGAATTGTGAAAAGGACAAAGTTTGGGGCTTAGAACACTAGTTTGTATTAACTATATGAATTTGAACAGGATCATCTATCTGGGCCTCAGTTACATCTTTAAAGTAAGGATGTTAATACCTCTTTCAAAGGGCTTAAAAATAATAACTTTCAGCTTCCAAAATTTCTTTGAGGAAGAAAAAGAGTTAACAAAAACGATACTATATGAGAAATTGATCAATGGAGAATTCCTACAAAATAGTAAACATATAACTTCTTCCATACTTCTTTTAAAAGAAATTTTAAGTTTCCTTAAAACTTAAAAACTCAAAAACTAAGTTTTTATCCATCTGACTCACCATGAAATCAATCAAACCATGTTTCTTACTAGATGCATGGTTTTCAGAACAGGCAGAGACAAATCAGTTGCAGTGTCAGTGTGGGAAGTATCAGTACATACCTTAAGAAAGTTACAAAACTGGTACCTGTAACTCCAGACGCATCTACTCAAAAATCACAAAATGAGTAAGCCAGGCTACAACACAGCGAAAACACACACACACACACACACACACACACACACACACACACGTACACACACACTTTTAAGTGTTCATAGTACTTTGTAACCCTCTGATGACACTCATTACAGGATACATTACATTTCAATCAAGCATGTAGTTTTTCAACTCCCTTTTAGACTACACAGCACTTATAAATAAAGACTGTGCTTTGCTCATTTTTTTCACTGCCAGCATCAGTACCTTACACAGCTCAAGATTTTTTTTAATCAACTTTAAACGTATTTAATACGTGCCAGACGCTAAGCTTGGAGTTTTTTATAGAACATCTCATTAAGTACCTTATTGAATTCAATGTTTTGAAGAGTCGTATCTTCATCTTCTTACAAAAGTTAAGACGATGCCCTTTCTGTTTTACCCATGCCAAAGCAAAAGCCTCTTCACAGGCTTCAAGTTATCATATAGCAGGGCTTTTCATACACAGTTAGTAGGGACATAATTTTACATTCTCCAGAGCCAAGTCTGAACTACAGATCAACTCATGAGTGAAAGTTTTCGTTCTAATTAGAGAAGCTTCTTTTTTAAGTTACAAAGTAGAACATTTGGCAGAAAGGAAATATCTAAGAAATAAATCTCATTAAAATAATGAGTCTGTAAGTGTCCTCATGTGTCAGTTACCAAGTATCATTTTCCTTTCCAAATCACATGCTACGTGTGGTTATAAAAAAGGAACTGGTGCAATCCCTCAAAAGATAAGGGAACAAAATAAAATCAGAGCTGGACAAACATGCAAAAGTGTAATATAACGCACCAACAAAATGCAGACTCCTCTCTGTCCTTCCTCCAAAGATAATAACAATTAATCAAAAAAAATATTCCCTTTGACTAAGCTGCCCCGAAGGAGTTGCCTCATATATTTGCAAATGTAGGAGAGGCAATTTTTAACGGAATTAGAAAACGTTTTTGGCATTCTTACCCATGTTGTCTGACAGAAAGTGAAAAAGTGGTTTCACTTCTATTCAGAGTTAACTCACATATGACAAACTGAGCTTGGAAGGACAAATTGACTCTGGGAAAGGAGAAGTTAAATGCAGGATTCTGAGTTCTGTTCGAATTGGAGAACACCAGTGGGGAGACTAAAGCTCTCTCTTTACTGAAGCAGCAGTTTGAAGTACTCTTGTGCAGTATAATCGAATAATTGACCCAATTAGGACCGTATTCATCAGAAATTAGATTTCTGCAGGTGCCAAGCACAAAGGCTTTTAAGGGCTTCCTCAGCCTCTCACTAGCAACATTGGGAAATTGCAGGCACAACAAAACTGCAAAATCTGCAGTTTAATATCTTTCCTCAAGGTATCTGCTGAACCTCACTTTAATTTTAAAGACAGATGAAAAGGACACAGCTTAGGGTCTGTTCTCTTGCCAAGACCTCCCTTTCACTATAAGCCTATGGCCAGCCATCCTCTAATTCAGTTTTAAAGAAACATATTCAAAAGTAACAACTGTAGTCTGTGATTGAATAGTCACCTTTCACAGAGCATCTCATTCTAAAATCGTTTTCAGCCATCTTTTCAGAGATTAATATTTTATTTAACTTTTAAGGTTGTAGGAATCAGAATGGCCTCAACTAATTCCTTTAGATTCTATTCCTTAAGATGCAATTCATATTACCTAGTTAAATATTTTTTTAATTGGGCTTGAGATGCTCAAAAGTAGTACTGATGGACTTTATGTTTCCCTGGGAGTAGGGAATAGGAAAGAGGGAAGGAAAAAAAAAAACTCTTCTCTAAAGATCAAGCAACTGTTGAATGAATTTCAACCCTTTAGGTTTTTTCAGTAAAATGTTCCCTTTCACTGACATAATATAAAGAAATCCACTCCCCTAAACTCCCTATCTTTCCTACCTTGAATATGCACATAAAGTCACTCTAACTTTTTATTCTTCTCATTTTCCCTAAAAATTATTATATGAATTATATTTAGATGTGTATGTGTTTGTTTACATTGATTTCTGTATGTCCCATTAAAATCTATGTTCTAGAGGATAAAGATATTACCTTGCTTATTTACTGCTATGTTCCCTATCTTTAGTGTCTAGAAAAGCACAAGGTACAGAGTGGAGTCTCAATACATGTTTCTTGAATGAGTGAAAGAAATTTGTTTTCTTTAGAGAAATTTGAAATCAGCACATTAAAGGTGCACTATGGAGAACCAACACTCCAGGCCTGCTTCATGGGTTCACATGGACTATTTCAGATCCTGCAGCTGAACAATATAGGCTTTAGTTTAGTTTCAAGCTAGATTGTGGCTTCTGCCTACTTCTTAAGTAACTTCCTCAGTGCTGGTTCCATTTCCAGGATAAACATGGTCACAAAATGGCAGAAACAGCTTCAGTCTATTCTAATTCATATGGACCTAGAGGTGAAATCCTTTAATCTTACAGTTAAAAAAAAAAAAGTCCAAGAAATTTTATCCTATTGGCTCTTGTTAGACTAACTTGTGTTATATGCCTTCCCTAAGCCAATCTCTATGACCAGGAAGCTAGAAAATTTTGTTTGCTTGGTTATTTAGGTCATGTGCTTCACCCCTACTGCTTGGGTAAAGTCAGCTTTAGCCAATGCACACAAACTAGTAGTGGAGCAGTCAAGGCCAAGTTTCCTTGAAACAAAATCTGAGTACCAATGTTGCAAAGGAGAAGGGGATGCCAGAAGGAAAACTTAAAATGCCAATCATTCCCCTGAACTAAAAATCAGTGGGCATCTTTTAGTTGCTACCTTCATCAGACTCTCTGAAGCATATGCCAAAGTTTATCATTTCTCCCATTCTGAAACTTTTTTTTTTTTTGTCTTTCATCTGACTCTTACAACTACTCCATATTTCCCATGGTTGATACTGGTTTACATATTCAGGTACTTTTATGCCGCCTTCCCTTTAAATGGGGTTATGCTCCAGGATTTGTTCCTCATGCCCTCTGTCCTTATTTTATATGCTCACCCACTGTGATTTATCTATACCCAGAGTATTTACTAGCTGGAAATGCTAATGACTCCTAAATCTTCATCTCCACGTTTGACCCTTCTCCAGTGGTACAGGTGCTATAGACCAAAATGTCTACAAGATCTCACCACAGTTGAAAGCAAGTATATCCTAAAATAAATATTATGCCCTCCTCCTTCCTCCAGTTATACACTGATTACCACCCAATTTCTCTTCTTTGTTGGGTCCATTTAAATGGACCATTAAATGGACCCAGAAAAGCCAGAAACCTACTTCAACATCCAACTCTCCATCTGATATACTGGCACTAAATCCTGCCAGTTTCATTTCTTAAATCTCTCTACAATATATCTATCATTTCTTCTTCATCCACATCATTATTGCTACTCTCTTAGATCAAATCACTTCTTTTTTCCTCTTTTGCTTGCTTGGACAATTGGGAGAATCTAATAGCTGGTCTCTTTCACATTTTTTCACTTCCAGTCATCTTCCACATTTTTATTCAGAATATTAGTTAAAAGTATATATCTTATAATTCCATCATCAGGGTGCCTGGGTGGCTCAATCAGTTAAGCGGCTGACTTCAGCTCAGGTCATGATTTCATATTTTGTGGGTTTAAGCCCCACATCAGGCTCTGTGCTGACAGCTCAGAGCCTGGAGCCTGCTTCAGATTGTGTCTCCTTCTCTCTGGGCTACTCTCCCACGTGCTCTCTGTCCCTCTCTTACAAATAAACATTAAAACAATAAGAATAATTCCATTGCCTATGCAATATAGTATAAAATTATTGGTACAATATAAAGAACTCTTTCTTCCATGGTCTTGCCTGTTATTCAGCCTCATTCTTGCTGTTCCCTATAGGCACTCTGTTACCTTCACATATGCCTCTGCTCTTGGCTATTCCTTTGCCTATAATAGTAATGTCCTTCCCTCTCCCTGATCATCATCTACTAGGCAAGTCCTACATATCCTTAGGATTCAACTTAAGTGTCAACAGATTTCTCTTGGGACAGGCTTTGTACCTGGGGAGAAGAGAGTAATCCATGTGCTCTGATTCAATATTATCTTCTACAAACTTTTCAATTGCCATTTATTCCATTATTACAAGTTTGTGCATTTTGTCTCTCATACTAATAGGAGACCTCTTTAAAAGCAAATGCTAGGGGCTCAGTTGATTGAGTATCTGACTATTGATTTTGGCTCAGGTCATGATCTCAGAGTCATAGGATCTAGTCTGACATCAGGCCTCCACATGGGGCAGGGAGTGTGCTTGAGATTCTCTCTCTCCCTCTCTCTCTGCCCCTCCCCAGCTCATGTGTGCTCATACGTGTGCTCTCTCTCAAATTAAATAAACAAACAAAATAACTTTCTTTAAAGAAAAAGCAAACCCTGTGTCTTATTCATCTTTGTGTCCAACAACCTGGGAGAAGGCATAGTATAAAGCATACAAATGGTTATGGAATGCATAATAGAATGACATCTTCTTACTATATGTCAGTTTCTTTTTCATGGCCAGCAAAAGAATCTCTCTGAACTCAGAGTGCTCCACACACTCTTTTAAAGAACTCATCTGGTTAGGTGAGGTCCACCCAATATAATATCTCTTTTGATCACATTGAAATACACTGATTACGAACCTAGTTTTATCTGCAAAACTCCCTTCACATTTTCTATGTAATATAACATAATCATGAGAGCAGAATCTCACTATATTCACAGGTTCCATGCATACTCAAGGGAAGGGGAGTATACAAGGGCATGGGTTATTGGGGATGATTTTAAAATTCTGTCTACCACAGTTGAGCACTTCTAGACTAACTCATGCTTTTCAGTTTTCAACTCACATCACTGGGGTGATATCAGAAATTTCACAATGAAGCTGAAACTAGAGGGAGAAAGCCAAATAAACTCAGGAGTTTGGGGTTTTTCCAGGCTTACTGGCTAACAAATAGTTTATTTTGTTAATTATTCTTTACATCCACGTATAGAGGGTTAGGTAAACACATGTGCAAAAAATGTCATTTTTTAAATAAGGGGCATATTTTTTCCGTTTTCAACATGTTTCCATCTCTGTACCCATATTCATAGCTACAGTGTGAATCTTGTGAGGGCAATAAAGTATCATTTTCACTCTCATATTCCCAGTGCCTGGATCTCAATATATAATTAAGACATACCCAGTTCTTTCCAATTCTTCTTAATTTAGATCCTTTGCTTTGTTTGACCTTTGATTCATCTGCCCCTTAAGAGATAGAAAGATGAGAAGGACATTTGATGTTTGCTGAAGGTATAGTATAGATGTCTACATAATTTGATCCCTGGCCCTTTCTAGCAAGAATGCTCTAGCTCTTTGGCCAGAAAAACAGAAAATATATGTAGGCTTAAGTTCTGACAAATTTAAAATGTCTTGAAAGCCATTGTTTCTTCAAGCCAGTTGAAGTAAGTTATATCACTGAGTTATTCCTGAGGATCTTTACTTCTTCAGCAAAATAAGGCAGACAAAGGCCTAAGGAATAACTTCCCTCTACTACCATGGAGAAACCTGGACTCAGTCTTGTGTGCTGGGGCTTTGTGTTCCTTTGGGCAGCAAAGGCAGCCTAACTTTCAAACTTTCCACAGAATATTCTCACTCAGAATGCCGCTAGTGCACGTATCATGTCAAAGGGAACAGGAAAGTAAAAGCAGAGAATTGACATGACACTTAAGACACTATCAGTGCCCCAAGTCAACATAGACAGTGGCTTCAATAATGAAACTGTTCAATCTTCAGTGATGCATGAAGGAAAACATGAACACACAGGAAACTCACAGATATCCTCAGATTCCCATACAGTAGAAAAGCAGCTGGTGAATGGTTAGGGTCAAATTTTTGTCATTTGAAGCTTGCTTCATATTAGAGAAACATTTTTGCAGTTCAAGAACTAGGCTATGTGGATTGCTTCAGAGAGTCCAACAAGCCCTTGAAGTGATGGGGGGAAAGAGTTGCCAGTACATGTATGTAACATCAGTGTTGGATATTCTGTGCCCTCAGAAGCCAGGGGATTTATACCCAAACTCCAAATTCAGGGCCCAGGGCACTGATAAGTCCCCTCACTCTGTGTGTCACTTTCCTGTGCTTCTTTCTGTTTGATCTGGAATTAGTGCAGCCTGCTTTGTGCTGACCAACCTTTGGACCAGAAACGAAGCTCTGCCCTTCTCACTTGCTTCCATGAGAAATACCTTCCAATTACACCAAATATGTTATGAGTGTTATGGATGTTCTATAATTTGTGAAGTCATGAAGCAGCAGCTTATAAGATTTCCTGGATTTGATGTGCATTCTTTATTGCTCTTGCAGTTAATATCCATACATTTTTACTTCTCCAAATCTGTGTTTATCACATCTTTTTCCCATAAAGATCCCTGGAAAATACCATCCAGTTCCTACTTCCCTATAGGACTATTCCTAAGTCAAATGCTTTCCTCAGTTCTCTTGCACTGTTAGAAAATAAATATTTTCTATCTGTATTGATGCCTATGAGTCTTTCCTTTCTCCAGAGAAAATCAAAAAGTTTTCATCCTATTAACAAAAGTCCATGATCCAAAATGAGTAAGAACCATTGCTTAGAGTTTGTTTCCAAAGAGGAAATATTTGGAAGCCACATTTCATTGTCCAGAAAGAGGAATAATATAACACACAAAAGCCCCTGGTAAAAACTGTTTTTATGATAGAGCATGGATTTGAAAACAGAAAGACTAATAATAATAATGTTTGGAGAGTCCAGAGGGCATGCTGGATGGGGTTGAGGGTGGAGAGGAGCAGTGGGAAAAGGCAAGGAGGTGACCCTGGGCAACTTCACTTTCATCTATAAATTAGGATAATAATAGTATTCACTCACAGGGTACCATGGAGGCCAATGAGTAAATACAGGTCGGGAACTTAGAACACAGCAAGTCTTCAGAAAGAGTTAACTCTCCTCTTTATCATTATTACATTGTCATCCATCATCATCAACTAGTTCCACCTGAAGGATCTACCATGAAGATACCACTTCTCAAGCAGTCATCTCTAGAGCAGTCTCTGATCTCCCACAACCAAAAGTCTGGGTGAAGAAATTATCAGAATGCCAACTCATGAGCACATTTCTACATTTATATAAATGAGCAAACCAAAACACTACATGGGAAATGGTTGAGATTTAATTTTTACTATTTTAAAGAGAAAGATGAAGATCAATAGGTTGATATTATGGGAGTGAGGGTTTAACTAATATCAGAAAGTATTTTCTATCATCAAGAACTGCCCAGGAATGAAATATATTATTTAAGGAGTTACAGTGTCCCTGTCCTGAACAAATTAATAGGAGTTGTATGTGTTCCCTTTTTCTGATGTTGTAACAAGGGTCTCGCCAGATGAGGGAACTTGGACTTAATTTCAAATTTCCCTTTCTTTTTTATTTTAACTTATAATAGTTTACTGTCAAATTGGTTTCCATATAACACCCAGTGCTTCTCCCCACAAGTGCCCCCCTCCATGACCATCATCCTCTTCCCCTCTCTCACCTCCTTCAGTCATCAAATATCCCTTTCAAACTAAAATCCTGAGTCTATTTTGTCTGAGTCTCCTGGATGAGTCTCCTGAGTCTCCTTGGGCTTTGTTCATATTCCAAGGAAAGCACATAAAAAACATCAGTGGTTTTATATACATAACATAGTTTTCATTAATCAAGGTAGAGAGGGAGTGCACAGCAATTTTTGTTACCAGACCTGTACCCTATGCTTGGCTCTGTAACTCACTTGTGTAAACATGAAGAGGTCCCTTGATCTCTATCAGTGAAGGAGAAGTAAGAAGTTGCATCCATGGCTTTCAAACACTTTTAAACTGTAAAATTCTTTCTACTAATCAAAGCCAATAGATAAACTCAATATGTAACAGAACTGAATATCCAGCTAGAACAATTTCAGTAGGAAATATAGTGGCCTAACCAATGCCCTGCCTTGCTTCCCCACAACCCCGTGCTTCCAGGGTCAGCCCCTGATGTGGCCTCATGTACTTTCAAAGGTTGTTCAGAGTGAACTATCGAAACAAACCAAATTGTGCAAAATGGCTTCCAGACTATTTTCATCTTTTCCTGGCATTTTTGTTCTTTATACATACATATATAACATATCTCTGAAATTAACCATGGTTTATCCTTTTTCAAAAATTTTCTTGTTTGATATTAACAGCTCAGATCAAAGGATTTTAGTATTGGAATGGAATTGTTTTGTGGCTAATTTTTATATAATTCAGGAAGTCATGATGAAATAAATTGATCTCTTGGTCTTTCACTTCCCTTTACCTTTATTTAAGTGGATATAAGATATTTTTGTTATATTATTTATATGTAGACACTATGCTCCTCGCCATATGAATTATCTGCATTTTCATACATAGTATACATTTCATATGCAATTGATAGAATATGTTACATATAAGTAATACTATGTACATATATTTATAGGCCACATCTAAAAAATTAATAGGTGAAATTTAGCTGATTTCAATCTCATTTAAAGATATCACAAGTTTTCAAGTAGTAATATAAAATTAATATGCAAATAACACTTCTATGAAAAAGGGATAGCATAATATTTTGACTATGATGACCTTCTAGCAGTTAAAGAGACTCCAAGATGGGTATAAGATATTTCGAGATACCATGGAGTTGGGAAGAGTTAAGTTTATGACCAAGGGATGAAATTTTCAGCTAAAGTATTCAAGATCTGTTGGAAAAAGGTTTTCCAGTTTCTTTTTCCTTAGCTGGAAATAAAATTTTAAAACTTAAATAATAACCCAGGTTTTTAAAAATTCTAAAATAGTCACTAATAAAGTAGAAATAACAAGATACTGATGAAAACATGTAATTACAAAACACTCATCCTTTTCCATGATAAAACTGAAACATCTTAAATGTTATCATCACAACGTACTTACCACTAGTCAATACTTTATTAAAATACTCAATCTTGTTTAGGGTGAACAAATCAAGTTATCTATGGGACCATAAAGAAGACCCTGAAGAAAGTTAGAAATATTTACTACTAAAACAATAGATTGTGTCTTAAGATATATCATCTATAGGATTTTGGCTTGTTTCCTCACTTGACTAGATGGTCATTATTGCATTAACATCTGCAGGTGCCATAGCATTAAATTCTTGGAAGAATGATCCTAAGAGGAAAGCATAAATATGCAATTCATTGATGCTGATATTGATGAATGAGCTATTGTAACAGGAAACAGGAAACATAGACTTTCACAGTTATTGAAAACTCTCCTGAAATATAACATCAGGCAAGAATAAAGTAACTTCTGTTTCTGTGTCCTCCATTCTCTTCAATGTCTTGAAAGAGTGGTTTGCTCTCCGTTTGCATTTCCTCAAATGATGTGAATTCCTTAACGTCCTATAATCTTGTGTTTTCCTTCATCACTCAACTAAAAAGTCTTCGCTTCAAATTACAAATGGTCTTTCAGTGGCAAGTTCAATGGACAATTTTAAATTATAACTTGATCTTGCTCTAGCATTTGAACACAATCTGATTAGATGTGATTTTTTAATGATTCTATTCTCTTCTGGTTCAATTTTTAACCTTCTGTGTATTATTTATCATTTTGATTTATTTCCCTTTTGCCATTTGCCTCTTAATGATAGTCTGCCCCATAGTTCCATGCAAGGCCCTTATCTTCTCTCTGTGTAGCTATTCTTACCAGACAAACTCCTCTCTTCTTGTGCTTTCAGCCATCATCCATATCACAAATGCCTCAGACAGCCCTGTGTCAGACAAACCTGTGTCATGGCTTGGTTGTCCATCTGCCTTCCCACCACATTTTTCCAACAACCTAAATGACATATTTCCATTTGGATATTTCAAAAGCAGCCAAAATTAAGAATGTCTAAAATGGAACTCACACTTCAAACTCCTGCTAGATAATTGTATCATGCTTTCACTAGATGGCTCAATTAGGAACTTTAAATCTTTCTGAAGTCTTCCATCTACTTTTCCCTTTATTCTCCACATCCTACTCAATTACTACACACTCCTGTTCTTCCCAAATCATTGTTTCTACAATAATTCCCACTGTCCATCTCCATTTGCCTTACTTTCCTCAGTTGTTCTTGGTCCACGTCTTACTTTTTCTCTCTTTCATTCTCCCCACTGTTAGCTTAAATAATCTTTTAAAAATTTAAGTAAAATGTCTTTGATCTTTTAACTAAAAATACCATTGTCTCCCTATGACATGCAGGATATAACTCTTAATCATGACATACCAAGTACACTGCAAATTCTTAACACAAGTCCCTTCCCCTTCCTACCCACATATAGCACACACAATTTTGTCTCAAGGTATTTTCCTTTTATTATTCCTACTCTCGTTTGCATTTTCTTATTTTTTATTTTTATTTTATTTTTTATTTTTTTAATGTTTATTCATTTTTGATAGATAGAGTGTGAGTGGAGAAGAGACAGAGAAAGAGAGAGACACAGAATCTGAAGCAGGGTCTGAATCATCAGCACAGACCCTAGTGCAGGGCTTGAACCGATGAACTGTGAGATCATGACCTGAGCTGAAGTTGGATGCTAAACCAGATGAGCCACCCAGGCATCCTTCTTTTGCATTTTCAATGTCTCTTTAACAGCACTTCTCATCAGTATATAGACACACTTATCATAATGCTTTTAATAAAAAATGTTGGGATGCCTGGGTGGCTCAGTCGGTTGAGCATCCAACTTCAGCTCAGGTTGTAATCTCATGTTCATGGGTTTGAGACATGCATTGGGCTCTCTGCTGATAGCCCAGGGCCTGGACCCTTCTTTGGACTCTGTGTCTCCCTATCTCTCTGCCCCTCCCCTGCTCATGCTCTGTCTCTTAAAAAAAAATCTTTAAATTTGAAATAAATTAAAAATGTAAACATTTCCTCCATTTCTATGCCCCTCTCTAGCTACTAATTAGTTCTTCTACATTTTCTGTTCTACTCTGACACCAGCTATATGAAACAATGTTCTTCTAATGAGGAAAATCTATTGGAATTCTTATTCATCTTTTATGAATATTTGGTAGGATTTGATATTTTGGCTTCTTTCTCTTTAAATATATCCACCCCAAAGAGAACCATTATACATTGTTGGTGGGAATATAAATTTGTTCAACCAGCATGAAATACAGTATGAATATACCTTATATTTTTTAAGGATGTACTATACAATCCAACAATTCCATTTAATTCCTAAAGAATTAAAAACAGACTTTTATGAGATATCTGCACTCTTGTGATTATTGCAGAATTATTCACAATAGCCAAAATATGGAAACAACCTAAATGTCCATTAATGGCTGAATGAATGAATGAATGAATGAATGAAAAAGTGATACGCACACCCACAATGGAATATTATTCAGCCATGAGAAAGAAAGACATCTTCCCATTTGTGACGACATGGATGTCTTTGAACACATTATGCTAACTGAGATATCAGACAGAGAAAGGCAAGTGCTGCATGATATCACTTATATGTGTAATCTAAAAATGTTAAACCTATAAAAAACAGAACGGAATGGCGGTTACCAGAGAATGGTATGAGGAGTTGGAGAGTGATGGTGTTTAAGGGCAAAAACTTACCAGTAGTTATAATCCAGAGAGATCTAATTCACAGCATAATAAATATAGATAATACTATTATACAATAAAAAACAACCTACGCCTCCTTGACTTTCATTATGTGACTCCTTGCTCCCTTATTTTGGGGGTGAGGGGGGATTCCTTTCTGCACTTGCCTTTTAAATGATTAATTTAGGCATGATCCTTAACAAGCACACTCCTTGCCTACTTCTGATCCTACATACTAGTTCTGTATGGACTCATCTACACCTATGGCTTTGCCAATCATCTTTTTTGCTTTAAATCTCAAACTGAGATATGTAATTTAGTTTTTTCTTTCTACATTATTAACTTAAATCCATATAAAATGCTTACTGGACATCTCTACCTGATAAATACTCCCTACCTCACAAATACTCCAAACTCAGTATGTTCACATATTGACTCATTGACCCAAACTGATTCAAACCTAGGTAAGGCAGTACCAAGGCCATCCATCATCAGGCAAAAGTGAAAAATGGGAACCATCCTAAATTACTCCCACTCTCTCTCCACCACCATCACCAAAGAAATTATATTATCAAAGTGTGTCAGTGTTGTTTCCTATCATCACATTCAGCCTCTATACCCATCTCCTCTCTCTTTATCCAAATCTCTTGATTCTCTTACCTACATCAATGTAAAGTCAAATTCTAAATTTAATTTCTAAGTACTAAATCCTCAGGCACAGTTCTCATGAACTACATAAGATAAAAAATGAGAACAAACACCGTGTAAATGAACAACAATTAAACTTGTAAAATAAAAGATACCTCTACTTATTTATATATATCATAATTTAGAGCTAAAAATAAGTTTAGATATGACCCAAAGTTCTCAAACAAATGGAAATGGAGAAAGAACTAAAATATTGTTCTGGCAAGAAAAATAAAACAATACGTAATGGTTAGAGTATAGTCTTTGCTTTCTGCTTATGAATTTTTTTTGGTATGGACAAAGGAAATTCTGAGCCAGAGGAAGTTATAGTAAAAATGCTATCTCCCATATAATCCAGATTCAAAATAGAGGGGCGGGGGGGAATGCAAAATGATGGAGCATCATTAATCTTAGGTCTCTAATGCAAAGAGAGTGAACTGGACTTTTTCCTAGATGAGTTGAGCTGAGAACCCCTGTTAATGTTTTGTGCACTGTAAGATTGGTGCTATGGACCTCATGTTTTTGTTCTCCCAAAATTCATATTTTGAAACTTTCCGCTCCACTATGATGGCATTTGGATGTGAGGGCTTTAGGAATAATTATGTCATATGCGTGGAGCCCTTAGGCTACGATTAGCACCCTTATAAAAAGAGAAAGAGACATCAAAACTCTCTCTCTCTCTCTCTCTCTCTCTCTCTCTCTCTCTCTCTTTTCTCTTTCTCTCTCTCTCTCACCCTCCTTCCCTCCCTCCCTGCCATGTGAGGATACAGCAGAAAAGATCAAATGCAAGCCTTTCAACAGAAACTGAACCGGTTAGCACTTTGATCTTGGCCACTCTCCAAAATAGTAAGAAATAAATTTTGTTGTTAACCCATCTAGTCTGTGGTACTTTGTTATGCCAGCGAACTGACTAAGACAACCACTTTATCCAATTTTGGACAGCCAAGAGCTGGTAACATGTTATGAAGGCAATCCAGTTTTTGTTAATATCTTGTTTGCTTTGTCCCTAAAGGGAAATCCTGGTGAACGAAACAAACACTTGGCAGTGGGCCATATGCGTAATTCTTTTGTGGCTATCAAAATTCAATATGCAATTTATTTACTTTATAGGTCCAAAAAAGCTTACATGAATTTTTATATCTCTGTACTGAGCCAATACACACAATATTTTTGTTCATTTTTTGAAATAAACCAATCTGCTAATTGTTGTGTACCTTTGTTGAAAGGCAATGACTAATTATATTACTTAGAATTAATTTCAGGTGAAGTGAAAGATAACATCACTAAGAGTAGATAAGGAAAATAAGAAATCTGTAGCTAGGCATTGATTCAGCAACTCAGTGATAACAAAGCCAGTATCTCTGAGTATCTATGGTTGCAAAATGACTGCTATTGTTCATCATTGGATCTAAATCCAGGCAGTAAGAAGGGAGAAAGGTGTCTGCTGTAGCTGTTCCCTTACACAGGAAAGGGAAAAATTCCCAGAAACATCCCCAAAAGACCTTTTTTATATACCATTAATGAGAACTGTATCATGTCACCATTTATAGTGGGACACTATAAAAACAAATATGTAGCTTTTCCAAACTTATAGTAAGGAAAAGAAGAAAAGAAGGAGGTTGAAAACTGTTTTGGGGTTAATCTTCCAAAAATATTTGCTACTCTAAATATTCACCAGTTGATTCAGGGTTTTTTCTAACAAAGCTAATCATATTTGTAAAATGCAACTATCATAACCATAATATTTAAAATTCCACTTCATAGAAAGAGGTTCTTTTTTTTATCTTAGATGCTTGTCCCAGTATTAGACCAAATCATGGCGCCCTGTGTTCTTAATAAATCAAGAAACAGCAAAGAAAGCAGATTCATAAGTCTTTGCATCTTGGACGTATAAATTTTTTAAAAGGTTACTATATTTGTACATCAACCCAGATTTCCTATATGTCTTTCAAAGGAATTAACTCATCTTTGGAATTCACTGTTGGTTTTCTGAAATAAAGCCAAGAGACTTGGATCACCAACTCAGACACAAAAAGGTATAGTGGTTGAGACAGGAACTGTGTCAATTAGAAACAAATTCAATTCCTACTTCTACCCCAAACTACTTGTGTGACTGCAGGCAAATTACTTAGCCCATCTAAACCTCTGTTTCCTCATCTGTAAGGTAAGAATTGTAACATCTACATGGTAAGACATGAATAGAAAATGTAGGCAAATTTGGCCCTGAGGTAAGTGTTCAGTGTTGTTAAGTAGACTTCTATTTGTCTATTCAATAGACATTTACCCCATATATATAGTTTTGTATCTCTCTTGCATATAAGGGTACCCAAATGACTAGATTTTGATCATTGATAGATTAGTATTGAAGTTTCTGAGAAAATATATTTTAAAAAATGGTGCTAAATAGCTGGCACGTATTGCCTCTTGCCCTTCCTATTTTCCTGACTGATGCCTAAGGTCCTAGCCACCAGAACAGGAATAATGCCAAAGTACAGCCCCAAATTCCTTGAGATTTCTTGTGAAATTTTTGAAATATGTTTAGTGTGTTGCTCTATTTTGGATTACAACAGAAAATTATGTCCTCGTTTTTTTGGATGGTAAGTTCAGTGTCACATTAATTGTCAGCAAAGAATAAATTCAAATAGGAAAGAGAATAGGAAATATTTAAAAGGATCTCACCATATTTATTATCCAAAGATGGAATAACATCAAAAACAAAACACCTCACTAGCCACTCAAATGACATAAAAAAAAAAAAAAAAGAAGGGAGGGTCTCATCTATTTCTTTTATTCTAATGAGAGTTTGTCTTATAACTATGTAATAAATCATGAAAGGCACAAATCATACAGTCCTTCTTCATACCTACCAAAATTATTTTTTCTCACTGAAAATTACATGACTTATGTTCTCAGGGCATAATACCACCTAAAAAATGGACAATATTAAAGGAACTCAGCTTTGCTCCAAGCTTTCCAGACAGCATATTAATAATTTCCCATCCTTAAAAAGATGGAAAGTAAATCCTGCGCCAAAATCCACAAATAATCAAATTTAAGCACAAATAGTTTGCTTAAAATGCCATAAATGGAAAATTTTGACTTTAAGTGAAAAAGTCCTTCCAAAAATCCCCTTATGACTGATATTTTAAAGGGTATTTAGGATTTTTTTATAACCTACAAGGTAAAAATAAAAACAAATTTTGAGCTTCAAATGAAAAATATCAATACATTTCACCACTTAAACTTCTTTCATTTCACCTGCTTCAGTACTATTACATTAATATATTTTCTATGTTTATGGCAAGCTACTTGAAAGGCAGAAGCTTTTTAAAGAAAAAGAAAAACAAACAAACATAAAACATAACAACTTATAATTATTCTACAATAAGCTCAATAGCAGAATAAATCAAACATTGGCTGCCTGATTTCTTTCAATAAAAACCTTCAGATTTGTGCCCATTCATTCCTCTTCAATCACTACATTTCCTATTAAGGAATTATCATTAATGTGGTATGGTTGAAGGCAGAAGAAGAAGTAAAATTCCTGAGGGAAGAAGCAAAGTGATCAAACAATAGGAAGAGACTGATCTATGCTGTAAGCTATAGCTATAAAACAGTGGGAGAGAAAAAAAGAGATTGTTGAAATCAAAACAAGAAAAAAGTGAGACAGGTCAGAGCACCTGGATTTTAACATGCTTCAGAAGTCAAGGAAGGACAGAAGTGACCTTCTGTTTTAAGTGTATCTGAAACACTGAAGACAATAGAGCTGGAAAAAGTATTATTGAATCTAGCAACAATCTGGATATTTTTGACTTCATAAAAACAAATCTCAATGGATAGTTAAGATACTCTGAGGGTAGATAGGTGATATATTGGTAAAGATGTCAGTAAGAGAGAGAAAGATGAGATACAAGTTAGGGAAATGGTTCAAGATGGTCATGTAGGAAGTATCTGAACTCACCTCTCCCACAGAAAAACCAAATCTATAGCTACATGTACAACAATTCTCTCTGAAAAAGACCTCTAAACTACCTGAAGAGTTCCTCCACAACAAAAGATAGAGAGACCACAGTAAGACTGATGGGAGAGGCAGAGGAACAGTTTGTCAAAAACTCCACACCCATGGAGCAACCCACAAATGGGTGGAATCTCAGAAGTACAGAATATATCCCTAAGGGGTGAAGGGTTTGAGCCTCACATCAGGCACCTAAACCTTGGTACCTGATCCAGGGAAATGAACCCCCAAATTGTCTGGCTTTGAAATGGTACATATGCCCAAGATACCCAAAGGGCTGTTAAAAACTCAGACCTCTCTGTTAAAAGGCTTACACACAAAGAGTCACTTGTCCCTAGACCTAGAGCAAAAGCAACAAATTGAAAAACACCTAGACTATATGTGAAAAAGACTCATTGGCTGCTGTTAAAGCATCAACCAGAGGGGTAAGAGTCTATTGGAACTCTCCTCAAGGACATAAGTGCTGGTAGGCACCATATTTGCACTTTCCTTCTACCTTCGTAGTGCCAGCACTGATAGAAGCCATTTTTGCACTCTCTCCCTATCCTGCCAATACAGCTTGCCCTGCCCTCGCACTTCCCTATGGCCTTATAGGAGCCACCCAGAAACCAAAAATACACTACTCAGCAAGGTTATCATTCAGAATTGAAGGGGAGATAAAGGTTTTCAGACAAGCAAAAACATAAGGAGTTCACCACCACTCAACTCTCCTTACCAGAAATATTAAAGGGATTTCTTTAAGCTAAAAAGGAAAGGCATTAATACAAGTAACAAGAAAACACATGAAATTAAAAATCTCACTGGTAAAGAAGACATACATATAGCAAAAGTAGAAGACTAGTCACTTACAAAGCCAGCATGAAGGTTAAAGTAATAAAAATGACTATGACTATAATAATTAGATAAAGGATACAAAATCAAAAGATGTAAAAAATGACATCAAAAGCATAAAATGTAAGAGGAGGAGAGTAAAAAAATGTAGATTTTTAGAATGCATTCAAACTTAACTTGCTATAAATGTAAAATAAACGTGTGTGTGTGTGTATGTGTGTGTGTGTGTGTGTGTGTGTATGCTTATATATGTAAGCCTCATAGTAAGATAAAACCAAAAGCTTATAGTAGATACAGAAAAGATAAAAATAATGGAATCTAAGTATAACACTAAAGAAAGTCATCAAACCACAAGAGAAGAGAGCTAGAGAAGAAAGGAACAGAGAGAAAAGAGCCAGAAAAAAAAAATAGCACTAAGTAAATCTTATCTGTAATTACTTTAAATGTGAATGGACAAAATTCTCTAATAAAAAGACATAGTGTGGCTGAATGGATTAAAACACTGAGAACCATCTATGCTCCTAAAAGAAATCTACTTCAGATGGAATACACACACATACTGACAGTGAAGAGATGGAAAAAGTTGTTTCATGCAAATAGTAACTAAAAGAAAGCTAGGGTAACTATACCTATATCTAACAAAATAGACTTTAAACAGATTGTAATAAAAGCAAAATGGGTATTACATAATGATAAAAAGGTCAATCTAACAAAAAGATATAACATTTATATATATTTATATACCCAACATAGAAGCACCTAAATATGTAAAGCAAATATTAATAGACCTAAAGGAAGAAATTGACAGCAATACAATAACAGTAGGGGACATTAATAGCCCACTTAGCCATTGATTAGATCATCTAGACAGAAATATCTATAAGGAAACATTGGCTTTAAATGACATATGAAACCAGACAGACTTAATAGACATATTAGGAGGTACAAACGTTTAGTCACAAAATAAAATGTCACAAGGATGTAATGTACACCATGACTATAGCCCAAAATAATAGTACACATATATCATATCATTTTGTTATGTCAATTATGCATAAAAATCCAAGATAAAATAGCCAACAGGGTTAGGAAAAAAGGATGATTTTATTTTGTTACCATATGGCACTGTCTTCTCTGTTCTTTAACACTTTAGTCTTGCTTCATTTTCAGGTATCTCTGTTTGTTATTGCTGATTTGCCTGCCTCTAAGAAAATCCTCTCTATAGAGACTCTTGAATACTGAGATCAAACTGAGGGCTGATGGGGGTGGGGGACAGGGGAAGGGAGGTGATGGGTATGGAGGAGGGCACTTGTTGGGATGAGCACTGGGTGTTGTATAAAATAACTGTCTTCTCATTACTTGGCTGTGTTCTTTATCTTTAAGTTTATCAGATAAATAATATCTGAATGCATAAGACTCCTGTTTTTACTTGAAAGATTGATACAGATTCTTGCGATACAGCACTGGATAAAAGCTAAAAAGTAAAAGTCACTGAGGATTCCTCTTGGAAGTTTATCATCATGGAACAATGAGAAGCTCTGAAATAATTCCTTAGGATCTTTCTCATTTTGTCCCTTGACAAGAGACAAATATTTGGAGAACCTTCCCATTAGAATTTGAAAGTAGCTAATTTCTTAGTACTTAATCAAATCTATAGGCGGAATGGCATGTGTCATTTAAAACAAATCCCACATTTATGCATACAGTGTATAAAACTTATATTTCAAATGATAAAGATGGTTTAAATACTGGCTCAAGATTTAAGTATTATAGAAAGAATCTGGATACTCACCACTCAAATATATTTATATATTTTTTAAATGTTTTATAAATATTAAATATTTAATATGTAAATATTAAGCAACACATTAATGCACAGGCAATGGGACAAGTAAGAAATCAAATGGTAAATCAAAATATGTCTTAAAACAGGGGCACCTGGGTGGCTCAGTTGTTAAGTGGCCAACATCAGTTCAGGTCATGATCTCACAGTTCATGAGTTCAAGTCCTGCATCAGGTCCTGTGCTGATAGGTAGAGCTTGGAGCTTACTTTGGGTTCTGTGTCTCCCTCTCTCTCTGCCCTTCACCAGCTCATACTTTGTCTCTCTCAAAACTAAATAAATGTTACAATTTTTTTAAAAAATGTGTCTCCAAACAAAAGAAAAAGAAAATGCAATGTTCCAAAACCTATGGGATACATCAAAAGATGTTAGAGTAAAATTTATGCTACAAATGCTTGTCTTAAGAAAAAAAAGTCCAAATAAACTACTCAACATTATACCACAGAGAACCAGAAAAAGAAGACACTTAGCTCAAATTTAGTGGAGGAAGGAAATAACAAAGAAAAGGCAGAAATAAGTAAAATTGAGCCCAGAATAAACAATAAGACAACATTGCAAGGCCTCAACAATTACAAAAAGATTGAATTCATACCATGCCTATTTTTAAACCACAATGCTAAGAAACTTAAGGTCAATCACAAGAAAACGTTTGGAAAGGCCACAAATACATGGAGGTTAAAAACCTCTTACTAACAAATGAATGGGTTAACAAGGAAACTAAAGAAGAAATTTTTAAAAATACATGGAAGCCAAAGAAATTGAAAACATGATAGTCCCAAGCCTTTAAGTTTCAGCAAAGGCAGTCACAAGAGGGCCATATATAGAAATACAGGCCTTACTCAAGAAAGAAGAATAGTCTCAAACACACAACATAACCTTATATCAAAGGAGCTGGAAAAATAACAGCAAATAAAAACCCAAAACATCAGAAGAAGGGAAATAATAAAGATTAGAGCAGAAATAAATGATATGGGAAGTGGGGGGAACAGTAGAACAGATCAACGAAACTAGGAGCTGGTTCATTGAAAGAATTAACAAATTGATAAACTCCCTAGCCAGACTTATAAAAAAAAAAAGATAAAGGATCCAAATAAATAAAATCATGATGAAAGAGGAGAGATCACAACCAACACTGCAGAAATAGACAATTATAAGAGAATGTTATGAGCAACTATATGCCAACAAATTGCTCATTCTGGAAAATGGACATATCCCTAGGAATATATAAACTACCAAAACTGAGACAGGAAGAAATAGAAAATTTGAACGAATGGATAACCAGTAAAGATGTTGAATCAGTAATAAAAAAAAAAATCCCGAACAAACAAGAGTGCAGGGTCATAATGCTTCCCAAAAGAATTCTACCAAACATTTAAAAAATAATTAATACCTATTCTTTTGAAACTGCTCCAAAAAATAGAAAAGGAGAATTATAGACAAATAACTCTGACGACCATCAGTGCAACAATTTTGAACTAGATACTAGCAAATCTAATCCAAAACAGTACAGTGGGATTTACTTTTGGGCTGCAAGGATGGTTCAATATCTGCAGATCAATCAACATAATATACTACACTAATAGAAGAAAGGTACCATATGAGTTTTTCAATAAATGCATAAAAAGCAATTAACAAAATACTACATATTTTCTTGTAGAAAATGCTCAAGAAAGTAGGGGTAAAAGGAAAATATCTTAACATCATAAAGATCATATACCAAAACAGCAAATATCGTTTGCAATGGGGAAAACAGATTTTTCTCCTAAAGTCAGGAACACAACAGGGATGTCCACTCTCACCACTGGTGTTAAACATAGTGTTGGGAGTCCTAGTCTCAGTAATCAAACAACAAAAATAAATAAAAGGCACCCAAATCTACAAGGAAGTCATCAAACTTTCACTCTTCATAGATGACATGATACTCTATGTGAAAATCCTGAAAGACTTTATTAAAAAATTGCTAGAACTAGTACATAAATTCAGCAAAGTTGCAGGAAATAAAATCAACATACAGAAATCGGTTGCATATCTATACACCAAGAATGAAGCAGGAGAAAGAGGAATCAGAGAATCTATCCCATTTATAATTGCACCAAAACCCATAAAATACCGAGAAATAAACCCAAACAAAGAGGTAAAGGATCTGTACTCTAAAATTATGGAAAGCTCATAAAAGAAATTTAAGAAGAAACAAAGAAATGTAAAAACATTCCATGATCATGAATTGGAAGAAAAAATATTATTAAAATGTCTATACCATCCAAAGCAATCTACACCTTTAGTGTAACCCATTTTTGACTGAACTAGAACAAACAATTCTAAAATCTGTATGGAACCAAAAAATACCACCAAATAGCAAAAGTAATATTGAAAAAGAAAAGCAAGGTGGGAGACATCATAATTGCATAATTCAAGCTGTATTACAAAGCTGTAATCATCAGGACAGTATGGTACCAGCACAGAAACAGACACACAGATCAATGGAACAGAATAGAGAACACAGAAATGGGCCCACAGCTATATGATCAGTTCATCTTCAATAAAGCAGGAAAGAATATCCAATGGAAGAAAAGACAGCCTTTTCAACAAATGGTGTTTTCAAAAACTGGACACCAATATGCAGAAGAATGAACCTGGACCACTCTCTTACACTATACACAAAAATAAATTCAAAATAGATGAAAGACCTATATTTGAGACAGGAAATCAACAAAATTCTAGAGGATAACAGAAGCAGCAACCTCTTTGACCTTGGCTATAGCACTTCCTACTAGACAGGTCTCCGAAGGCAAGGGAAACAAAAGCAAAAATGAACTATTGAGATCTCATCAAGATAAAAAGCTTCTGCACAGCAAAAGAATTAATCATCAAAATAAAAGGCAATCCTCAAAATGGGAGAAGATATTTGCAAATGATATATTGGATAAAAGGTAAGTATCCAAAACCTATAAAGAACTTATTGAACTCAAAACCCTAACAATAAATAATACAGTTAAGAGATGAACAGAAGATATAAAGAGACATTTCCCCACAGAAGACATCCAACTGGCTAACATCCACATGAAATGATGTTCAACACCACTCATCATCAGAGAAATACAAATCAAAACCACAATGAGATATCACCACACACCTGTCATAATGGCTAACATTAACAGCCCTCAAAATAGCAAATGTTGGAGAGAATGCAGAGAAAGGAGAACACTTTAGCATTGTTAGTGAGAATGCAAACTGGTGAGCCACTCTGGAAAACAGTAGGGAGGTTCTTCAAAAAACTAAAAATAGATCCACCCTATGGCTCAGCAATTGCATTACTAGGTATTTATCCAAAAAATACAAAAATACTGATCTGGAGAGTTACCACGATCAATAGTAGCCAAATTATGGAAAGAGCCCAAATATCCATCAGCTGATGAATGGAAAAAGATGTGGTAAATATATACAGTTGAATATTAGTTGGCAATTAAAAAGAATAAAATCTTGTCATTTGCAACAATGTGGATGGAACTAGAGCATATTATGCTCAGTAAAATAAGTCAGTCAGATAAATACCATATGATTTCACTCATATGTGGAATTTAGGAAATAGATGAACATAGGGGAAAGGAAAGAAAAATAAAATAAGATTAAAACAGAGAAGGAGGCAAACCATAAGAGATTCTTAAATATAGAGAAGGAACAGTAGGAGATGGATGAGAGACCGGGCTAAATGGGTGACGGGGCTTATGGTGGACACTTGTTGGGATGAACACTGGGTGTTGTATGTAAGTGATGAATCACTGAATTCTCCTGAAACCAGTACTACACTATATGAAATAACTTGAATTTAAAAAAAATCTTGGGAATAAAAAAAAGTAATGATCAGTTTTTCAAAAAAAAAATTGGCAATGGTTTTAACTATATTAAGGGGAAAAAAGAGAAGACTCAAAAATCAAAGTGAGAAATGGAAGAGAAAAAATACAAAAGAAAACCACACAAATGTATAGGGTGTTAATAGATTACTATAAACAATTATATACTAACAGATCAGATAACATGGTGGAAAAAGACAGAAAATCCCTAAAAATGCACAAGTTACCACCATTGAAATATGAATTAAATCTTGAATCCAAAAACTAGGAAATCAGACCAATAACAAGAAGGGAAGTTGAATTAGGAATCAAAAATTTCCCAACACAGAAAAACCCAAAACCACATGGTTTCATTGGTGAATTCTACTAAACATTAAAAAAATAAAATAATTAATAATCATCTTATCAAAATCTTACAAATAATGGCATAGAGGGAACACATTCAAAAATCATTTCATGATGTCAGTACTATATTTCCCTGATATCAAAGCAGGATAAAAACTATACAAGAACAAAAAAAAGTCTACTTGGTCCAATATAAGTAGTACTACTCTGTATCATCCATTTGTGATAAATGTTTTTCCATCATCTCATGTTAATCTGCAGGTGGCTTAGGTCTAAAATAAGTCTTCCATAGGCAACCTACAGATGGATCCTAGAGTTTTATCCATTCTGACATTCTGTGTTTTTTTTTATTTGAGCATTTAATCCATTTACATTTAAAGTAATTGTTGATAGATATGTATTTATTACCATTTTATTATTTGTTTTGCTATTGTTTCTGAAGACTTTTTTGATCTTTTCCTGTCTTTGTCACTTTTGGTCTCTCCTTTGCACTCAATGAGTCCCCTTTAATATTTCTTGCAGGTGTGGTTTAGTGGTCACAGTCTTTTTTAGTTTTTATTTGTATGGGAAAATCTTTAACTCTGCTTCTATTCTGAATGACAGCCTTGCTGGATAGAGTATTCTTGGCTGCAGATTTTTCCCATTCAGTACTTTGAATATATCATGCCACTCACTTCTGGCTTGCTAAGTTTCAGTTGAGAAATTTTCAGCTGGCTTTATGGGTTTTCCCCTGTAAGTTAAAGACTTTGGTCATCTTGCTGATTTTAAGATTTTTCGTTTATCACTATATTTTATAAATTTAATTTGAGTATTATTGATGTTGGCCTGCTTTTGTTGATTTTTATGGGAGTTCTCTGTGCCTCCTAGATCTATTTCCTTCTCCAGACTAGGGAAAATTTCTGCTATTATTTCTTGAAATAAATTTTCTGCCCCCTTTTCTCTCCTCGTGGGACCCCTATATTACAAATGTTATTACATTTGATGGAGTCACTGAGTTCCCTAAGTCTATTTTCGTGTTGCATAATTCTTTCTTCCTTTTGTTCAGTTTCATTGTTTTCCATTACTTTTTCTTCTAGTTCACTAATTCATTCCACTGCTTCATCCAGGCTGTTGTTCATTGCATTAAGCCTATTTACAAATTGTTTATTGCATTCTTAATATCTGATTTTTTAACTTTTATCCATTTTTTAAGTGTCTGATGTCTTCTATTCTTTTCTCAAGCTCATTGAGTATCCTTATGATTGTGGTTTTAAATTCTCTATCAGGCATGTTACTTATAACTGTTTCACTTAAACCTCTGGCCATGACCTTATCTTGTGCTTTCATTTTGGATAAATTCCTCCATGTAGGTATTTAGTCTAAATCTCTGCCTTCTCTATTTAGAAAAGCCAGTTTTAAAATATACACTCTCGGTACTAAAAAGCCTGGCAGTTTTCTTAGAAGACACACTACTATTTGGTCAATCATATTTTTAATGCTGCTGCTGGAATTGGCATATACTCTATCAGTAAGCTCTAACTGTACATGTATTTGGAATATGCCCCTAAACCCTTTTAAAGCATCATAAGAGAATAATACCTTTTATGTGAATTTGGTAATATCTGTTGTATTATTTGCTATTTAAAAATTGAATAAACATTGATTCATTCCTTAATCCAAAAAAAAACCCAATATATCTATGATTTTGGCTTTGCAAGGACATAAATCTATTACTTATAATTGTTTAAAACATTCTGACTTTAACAGACAGAGTGGCACAAGAAAAGAATGCCATTTGGGACATGCTTATAAACATTATCTAAATGTCTATCCATAGTAATGATAGCTAAAAGGTATTTCCATGTTTATTTTAGTATAATGCATTGTCATTTGTGGTGGACAGCACTTAAATGTCTATGTTTTTGTTTATGTAATTCTTATGGGTTTGAAGTTTTATCTGAAATTTTCCTAAGCCAATTCTTCATGCAAATTTTACTGAACGTTTCACAAACTCAATGCTTCTTTTGCTTTCTCTGTGATTTGTTTGTTTCAGGTTGCACAAAAATAGTTTCTCTCCAGTGACATACAAAGAAGAAGAAGAAAAGAATAACTATAAGAAGAAAAGAATAACTAAGAAAAAACTTAAAGTGTTTTAATTCTCATTCCTTTATGTTTTGATGTTACATAAAAATGTAAATAAATTAAACATTAGATTAGAAAAATACAACAATGTGTATTGCATAAGCCATTCTTGAGAGTACAGTTTATTGTTCAGATAAAAATTAGAGTGATCAAAAATTTATCACCTACTATCAAGGGAATCAGGCAGCATAATTATTTTTCTGGAATCCCAGGTATACATAAACACATCCAGTTCTAAGCAAACTGAGACCTAGAACAGACATATGGCATCCAAGTTATAATTAAGAGAATGCCAGATAAGTATTGGGCTTAGTAACAGAAAACATGTGAGAATCAAAGATAATAATAACATAGAGATAAGAAGGAGAGCTGGTGAAAGAAACACAAAGAAACATAATTTGCATTCAGAGAATGAAGTTACCAGAGTAGAATATGTAGCAGAATACACAGTGGTGGTTCACTGGGAAATCACGTATCCTCAAATAAACATTTTATTTAGAAAATATAGTACCCTCAAGTAAAACACAGTATTTGAAAGTGTTAAGAAATCCCTGGAGGCAGTGAATTACAGGATTTGAGTTTTTCATATAATACTCTGCATCAAAATGAAAGAGATCCGGACTCTGTAGTTGATGCTATCCCAAGAGTGGAGTAGAGCCTAAACAAGTATCTGCTGGATCTTAGATGAATTCCTGCCAGATACGAGGCATAAGAATGGTTGTGGTGGGCACCAAACTAACCTCAGTCTATGCAAATGAGGATGTATTTGGCAAGTATACAATATTAAACAAAGTGTGAAACCAAGAGTTATACAGCCATTTATTATGTATTGGTCAAAAGTTTATGTGGAAGAAGGAAAAATTAGAAAGTTAAATACAAAGCTTATGAAATAAGATTTCAGATCAAAGGGATTTGGACCTCTTTAGTGAAAATTCAGAGAAATATAATCTCTAAATATAAGATGCAAAAACATAAATATTTTGAAAAGTGTATCACAAGAATTGATTGGGGTGCCTGGGTGGCTCAGTCAGTTTAGCGTCTGACTTCAGCTCAGGTCATGATCTCACAGTTCTTCAGTTCGAGCCTGACATCAGGCTCTGTGCTGACAGCTAGCTCTGAGCCTGGAGCTGCCTTCAGATTCTGTGTCTCTGACTCTCTCTGACCCTGCCCTGCTCACGCTGTCTGTCTGTCTGTCTCTCTCTCTCTCTCTCTCTCTCTTGCGCACTCTCAAAAATAAACAAAAAACAATAAAAATATTAAAAAAAAGAATTGATTGAATTGATTGATGGCTATTTAGAACAGATATCCAAAGAGGAGAACAAATAAAATTAAAAACTAAACTAATTAACAAAAAACATTAGTCTAAATGTGAGAGCAATGAGAAAAATAAGGCTATAAATGACTAAAGAAAATTAAAATTAAAAATGTAATAATAAATTAGCACTCTCAAGTACTCAAACACTGTCAAGTGAAGCAGAGCTGAATTCCAGGAAATCAGAGAGTAAAGCAGAGAGAAAAATGATAAATTCTCATAGAATTCAAGAAAAAGTCAAAGAAATTTAAAATATGCAAGAAAGGTGAAAAGATATTGGAATAAACAACAAAGTTCCAATATAAGGATTGAACATATTCCTAAGGAATACATTTTTTATGTGCAGTGGAAGCACTAGTTAAAGAAAATACTTTTTTTCTGATTAAAGGTAGAATATGGCTTCTAAATGGGAGACTGGCTTGTTTCAGAACAACCATATCACTAAGAACAACTAGAAAGATTATATATTTTTATTTATATATATTTAAACCTGCTTGAAAGAATGGGGGAGTTCATGTCAGACAAGGGTTGTCTGACAATGCTGTAGAGTAAAGAACAGCTCAGAGAAATGTCTCTGCAGATTTAGTTAAATTAAGCTGATTGAGTTGGGTAAGCCTTCCTGTCTAGAATTAGCAATAGAGTCTGTTTCTGGAGAAAAGATCATTAGGTACAATAGTCCAGGTTATAGTGGTTATTAAAATCCTCGGGGGGTGCCTGGGTGGCTCAGTCAGTTAAGCATCCGGCTTCGGCTCAAGTCATGATCTCACAGTTTGTGGGTTCGAGCCCCGCGTCAGGCTTTGAGCTGACAGCTAGCTCAGAGCCTGGAGCCTGCTTCCGGTTCTGTGTCTCCCTCTCTCTCTGACCCTCCCTTGCTCGCACTGTCTCTCTATCTCTCAAAAATAAATAAAAAACATTAAATAATTTAAAATCCTTGGAAGAATGAATACAAGTTAAACTGAAAAACATATTAGTTGATGATTACTGTAATAATCCTGCCTGGGAGAGGCAGGGGTCCTTCATAATAACAACAAATGAATATTGAAGAAAAAGAACATATAAACAATGAAGGTTTACTTTAGTCAAATAAAATAGTTATTAATAAAAATATAGGATAATAGAATTCATAAATATTAAAAGAAAGATAAAGCAATTAATATATTTTTCCAAATATTGCAATGATTAATATATAAAATGCTAACACAGAGTACAATTCTCATAATGTTTACAAATAAAAGCTTCTTTTTCCACCCAACAGTTGAAAGACTATATTTATGTTTTATTTTATTAACTTTATTTTACTTACATGTCCAAAACAAAAGGAGTCAGTTTAGTTTGTAAATGTGAAAAGGTTATTGGTAATCATATTAATCAATACTCACAAAACATTTCCTCTCAAGGTCAAATAATAACCTCAGAATATGCATAGTAGCTAACAGCCAGCAGTTGCTATTTCCAGAATTGACTTTTATTTTACCACAACTCTGGCATTGTTTCATTTTCTAATGGTGACATTGCAGTTTTAGCTACAATAATTGCATAGCAGTGACAGATGCTCATGTAGGCCTATTCTTCTTCAAATGACTTATTTAAAGCTTTGAAATCTGTATACAGATGCACAGTGTACAAGTACTGTCACTATTCTATCCGCTTTCAAAAATTCATGAAAAAAATGACATGTTAATTTATGTTGCAAATGAATAAAGAAAACATTTCAAATAGCACTGAGAGAGGCAATAATCTGTTAAAATCAAGTAGAAGAAAAAAAATTAAAAGGCGCCATCAACTAAGCTATTTATTTATTCAAAGACAGTGTCTAAATGAGCCAGAACTGACACCAGCGGCATTCAGCTACATATTTTAATGTCATATCAAATTTACTGGCATTCTAAGTGTATAAACAATATATTTGCATCATATTAGTGACAAATGTCATGCTAATACCACAGCAAAATGACTACAAGAGGATTTCATAACTTATTTACAGAATGTGTTTCTAGGTACAAGAACTCATTTAGAGTTGTCAAACAACCAGAGAATTACAGGAATTTTCAACCTTTGGTTAGAGAAGTTTTATCCATAGCACATATGCCATTTATATTATTTATGTAATGAATTATGTAATGAATTCTTAATGTTCTTCTTAGGTTCCCTTCAGCCTTTCTAGATAAGAGCTGTTGGCTTTTGAACCTATTTTTTCTGAATACCATATATCAATATTCCAAAACCATCCCTACGTGGTAAATGGCTTCTTCTTACTAACGTCTCCTGTTTAAAACAGGCAGATTACCAGAAACACTCTGGGTCTTCCTCTTCTACACACTTGGGGCAGTTTTCTTTTTTATTTGAAAGATAAACTTGATTTTTCTTCTGACTTTGCCAAATTTCCCTCTATTTACCTGGGCCAGTGAAGCCTGGACATCGTCAGGCATGCAATGAAACTACATGTTCTTGTTCTATGAGAAATTGTTTTGTAATAAATGTCTCTTGTACCAAACTGTTCCCCAATTCTGTTATTTTTTTATTTTTGAGAGACAGAGAGAGACAACGCAAGCAAGGAAGGGTCAGAGAGAGAGGGAGACACAGAACCGGAAGCAGGCTCCAGGCTCTGAGCTAGCTGTCAGCACAGAGCCCGATGCGGGGCTCGAACCCACGAACCGTGAGATCATGACCTGAGCCAAAGTCAGATCAGACACTCAACTGACTGAGCCACCCAGGCGCCCCTCCTCAATTCTTTAAAAGGGAGTGTGTCCTCTGGACTAACACAAGCACACACAGGATGAATCTATTTTAAAGTATTTTATCTGATACTGAAAACCATTAAGATGTTTCCAAAAAATAGAGGATTTGTCTTAAGTTTAAAAACATAGGTTTAAAAGAAGTTTTTAACTTTATAGACCATTATAGCAATCATTTGGCCTATTGACTTCACTGACAGCTATAATAGTCTAGTACTATTTGATAGAACAAATCCACAGAGAAATATATTTATCAAACTCATATAAGTATCTCTTCTATGTAAAGATAATTTTGGAAATAGGAGGCTGAAGGACCACCATGCACTTCTCTTGAAATTTACTCTGAAGTTAAGCTAGAGTCTAAGAATGTTTTTTAACTCCGTCTTTGTAAAAATAGTCACTAATGGTACACATAAAAAATAAAATCAATGTTTCTCTCTCTTTTTCTCAGAAGGCATTTGCATTTCTGACAACTCTATATTTCAGCTGTGAACTTGTTCACTGACTGTACTGCAACTGAGGACAGCTGAGCTTGCCATTGTAAACCGGAGCTTTAGCTGTCATAACTCACAGAAACCAAGTTTCTGCATTTAAAAATATGGCCACACTCCACAAGAGCAGGATGACAGCAGGTTACAGTATCTGTCCCCTTTATCCCTTTTGATCAAGCCTAGACTGCTATTATTTTTAAATTTATTGACTTTTAGAGAGAGAAAACATGAGAAGGGCAGAGAGAAAGGGAGAGAGAGAAGCCCAAGCAGGCTCTACACCTTCAGCACAGAGCCCCAGGTAGGGCTCGAACCCAGGGAACATGAGACCATGACCTGAGCAGAAGTTGGACGCTTAATGGACTGAGCCACCCAGGTGCCCCAAGACTAGCCTACTATTAATTTTAGATGAAAGTTAATATTGCCTTCCCTTTCTCGGGCCTTGGCCTGGGCCATCTAGTACCATGAAACCATAAATAATGGGAAGACTGGCTGAGACTTCATCACGTCCCTCCAGGAGACCTCCAACTTTGTTATAAATTAGATCTCAGAAACACCTCGGAAGGAACTAGTCTTGTTAGTCGAAGAAAAAGTCCTCCTACAGTACTTTTTTTCCCTTAGAACAAAGGCTTTTCTATTTTACTTTTGCATTATAAAAAAGGGCACACAAAATCTGGTTCTGGTGCTTTTCTCTCTCAGCTTATGTGGAATACAGCTAACAACTTTTTCTGAGAGGGAAAAACAAGAAATGTAATCCCTTTTAGAGTACCTTTGATCACTGGTAGTTTTGCCCATTATAGAAGTGATTTGCACAAACACTTTTCCAAGACCGTTGAGATTCAGAACTTAAGAGAAATTTTCATTAACGAAATCACCAGCACTGAAAAAATCCAAAGATAACAGAACCGAGTTATATTGTTCTCAAGTTAATGCCAAATTCAAAAGTCATCTCTTGCAACATGAAAAGAGAAGTCTAACTCCCCTACAGGTTTTCAAATTTTCATTTTTCTTAGAGACATAGCATGGGGATTACATCACATTATGTGGGGTGACTTCCTACAAATCCTCTGTAAATATCTGTTGTCCCAAATTCCCATTCTCTAGTGTAGCTGCTTAGTCTTCCTTTTTTAACTGTTTCTCCCTGACACACCAGGAGCACCAACTACCTCCCTTCTCCTATGCTCTTGATAGGCACTGCAAGGTAAAGATTTTTCACCATATTCCATTTTCCTGAATTCTAGCAGGGCAAGAGGATTGTAGAAAATTTATGCTTTGGTATTTTTCTGCTCTCACCACCAATAAAGATAAGAGACAGCAATAAACACTAATGTAATTTTCCAGTAGTCTATGTGATAGTATACTTCTTCAAACTGTACATGAAAACTATTAGCATTTAAGGAAAAAATAGAGCCTTTACATTTTAGAAATGTACTGTGGGCATATCCTACAAAGATGCATGGTCCTGAGTAGCCAACAACTAAGCACAGTAAATGTTACCCACACATCTCATGCATTTAGTCTTGTTAAATAAGCTACCTTCTGAGTACATAATATAGAAAGGGGAAAATCATATGGAAAATAAAATATTCTGAGAGATGGCACACAAATTCTTTAAAAACTATAAAATGATGTTTCCTACTTTCCTGAGTCTTTGACAAAGTGTTATAAATCTATCTCACCAAAGAGAGAAGCCAGTGACGTCTACTTTATTGTTTTTATTTTTAAATGAGATTAGAAAGGGAAAATTCTGAGTCTTTAATATGGAAAAGAAAAATCCACAAAAACAAAAAGGAAAAAAGAAACTCTCCCAAGATCAAATTCAACAGTAGAAAAAGCTATTTTTCTTTTGTCCTCTTTTCTATAAACCTTCTGTCCTCTATTATAGAGTTGGCCAATTACATCCTCCAGGTTGAATCCATCCATTACCTACTTATATATAGTTTTATTGGCACACAGCAGTACCAACCACTTACATCAGTTTATTAGTTGCAACAGAGGCCATGTGGTCTGCAAAAGCTAAAGTGTTTACCATCTAGCCCTTTATATGAAAAGTTTACCAAACTCTGCTGTGTCATATTTCATTAATATAAAAATTAGATTTTAAGTCTATTTAACATAAGAATTGATTTTTTTCACTTTTTCTCATGGATAAACTTAATTTTCTTTACCTATGTAAAGATAGTATGCTACAAAATCCTTCAAAGCTTAATCAGTGAATCTCACATATGGTAAAATGCATTTGAAACTAAGTGACAACACATTACTTAAGACAGTTCACGTTTACTCAGTGTTGTGAATTAGCAACACTGAAGATAAGACTGAGTATCTAACTAAAATCTCTTGTAATTCAAAAGCACTAAGAAGAACCATGTGTGGATTTTAACAATTTTTAACTTAAAACATTAAATTGTTACAAACTGATGTGTACCAAGAATATTCTTCACATCACAATTAACTATTTTCTTAGGGCCAATCCTATTCACATGTATTTTCCAGGTATTATGGTTTGGAACAAGTTTTCTCTAAAAGGTAAATTCAATCTGGATACTTCTCTTTTTCAATATAAATTTCCCAAAAAGTTTTATACTACAGCTGATTTTAACAAAAGCATTACCTTAGCTAGGGCTGCCAAGACAAAGTACCAGCGACTGGGTAGCTTAAATGACAGATACTTATTTTTTCATAGTTCTGGAGGATAGGGGTGCAAGATTAAGGTTTTGGTCCTCCTGACGGCCATTAGAGAAGGTTTATGCTGCAGGCCTCTCTACTTGGCTTGTAATGTCTATCCATCCCCTACATCATTACATCATCTTCCCTCTGTGTTTCTGTTCAAATTTCTTCTTCTTATAAGAAAACCATTCATTTTGGATTAGGAACCACAATAATGACATCATTTTAATTTAATTACCTATTTTTAAAAAAATCCTCTCTTTCAAAACTGATTACATTGGAGGTGTTAGAAGTTAGGACTTCAACAAATGAACTTTTGCACGGACATATTTCAGTCTACAGCAAGCATTAAGTGCTAAATATTTAGGGCACAGCGAGTTTTGTATAAAATGTGCACCTGCCAATCCTAACTTTATAAGCCCAATACTATTCTTAAATTTTAGATTTGAATAAATATTGTAAAATTTACCCTGCTATTACCTCATAGTGTCATTATTTTCATAATTTTCTGATTATATCATCCCATCTCTTTTTAGAGTTGTTCATTTGACACATTCTATTATGTCAAACTCTGAATCAATCTTTGCTTTGTGAAAGTCTATACCCTGAAATAACCAACACCATTTTTAAAATTCAATTTTGGGGGCACCTGAGTGGCTCAGTACGTTCAGTTTCTGACTTTGGCTCAGGCCATGATCTCACAGTTGGTAAGGTTGAGCCCCACATGAGGCTCTTTGCTGACAGCTCAGAGCCTGGAGCCTGCTTTGAATTCTGTGTCTCCCATTCTCTCTCTCTCTCTCTGCCCCTCCCCCCACTTGCTCTCTGTCTCTCTCTCTCACTCAAAAATAAACATTAAAAAATGTTTAATTCAACTTCCATATATTCATTGCCACTGTATAGGAATATAATTGATTTTTATATTAATACACTACAACCTTGTTAAACTTTCTTATTATTTCTAAAAGCTTTTCACTATATTTGTTAGTTTTTTTTCTACACAGACAATTATGGCATCTAAGAATAAAGAAAGTTTAAGTCTTCCTTTCCAATCTGGATGTCATTTATTTGTTTTTCTTGCCTTAGTGCACATGATTGGAAATACAATGCAATATTAAGTAGAAGTGGTCTGAGTAAATATCTTTGCCTTCTTCCAAACCATTCAGACTTTATTAAATGTCAATGATGCAGGTTGTAAAATTCATAGATACTATATATCAGATTGAGGAAGTTCCTTTCTATTCCTAGGTTGCTGAGAGATTATATCATAATGAGCATTCAATCCAGACAAACAAAAATTTAGAAGATTATTGAGGTTTAATTCTTATTATCCTATCTGTCTAATAGCTATCTCAGAGAGAAAGCACAGGGAAAACTTATGAAGAAATGTAATAAAGGAAATATTTTTCAAGAGATATATTTATCCTGAAAGAGTAAAGGGACAGGCCTCAGAAATAGAGATGTAAGTTTTCATATAAAATGTCCACAGGTATTCAGCAAAATGCATGACAGAAAACCCATACCTGGATGTCTCTTCAAAAAAAAATGAGAATAACCAAAATAAAGAGAATATCTCAAAAACTTCTGAGTCCAGAAACAAGTTACACAAAAGACAATACGAATCAAACTGCTACCAGACTTCTCACCAGCTATGCTGAATGCAAGGACACAATCACTATCAAACGTGTCTACAATTCCAGCGGCACTGTTTTTTTTAATATTAACTCTTTACCTCATTGTAATTAAGTAACCAAGAAAAGAAATCTGTTTTAAATTCTTAGACTCAATCTTGATTTTAAGAAGCAAGGTGGAAATGCCAATTTAAAATGGAATTACCAAGCGTGCGTAGGTGGCTCAGTTGGTTAAGTGTCTGACTTTGGCTCAGGTCATGATCTCAAAGTTTGGGCACTGTGCTGGAGACTGCTTTGGATTTTGTGTCTACCTCTCTCAGAACCTGGAGACTGCTTTGGATTTTGTGTCTACCTCTCTCTCTGCCCCTTTCCCACTCCTGCTCTGTCTCACAAAAATAAATAAACATTAAAACACGTTTTTAATAAAATGGGATTTCCAAAAGAGTAGATCTTAAAAATCCTCATTACTCACACACACACACACACACACACACACACACACACACACACACATATACTCACACTGAGATATAACTACATATGGTGAAGGGTGTTACACCTTTTGTGGTGATCATTTCATGATACATGTAAATACTGCATCATTATGTTGTATGCCTGAAACTGATATAACATTAGTCAAATATTCTTAAATAAAAATAAATAATAGTAAAGTAAGATCTCCAGAAAAAGAAAGTTCAGCATACAAATCTAACTCCATCCCTCTCAAAATTACACTTGGACTTAGGGCAAAGTGATTTTTTTCCTCAAGAATAGACTTCACTGAAGTAGCGCATACCTTAGAATAATTTATGGATAGTATACATGGTTCAAAACCTCTCTCCTCTCCAAAGGAAGAATAGAAGGAAATAAATTGGGGTAGTTAAAAGTGAGATGAGATTATAAAATCTGTAGACACAGAACAAGATGTGACGGAAAGCATGGAGAAATGGCAGAATACATTTCAAAGCCTGCTCTGTTAGACCCTTCTTTACGAAAGAATTAAATCTCCCCAAATCACCTTTCCTTACTTCGGTGGAAATTCATTCACTCTTCACTCTATGCTGGAGTTGATCACTTGCTTAGCAATATGTGGAGAGAGGCTATCGTGGTCTTGAACAGCCCTAAATGTCTATAAGAGGAAAAAAATATTAGCTATGACTTTCTTGTTAAGCTGCCAAAAGCACACCAGGGCTTTTAAAAATGTCATTGCCCAGCTTTCTACTTACCCCCCGAGACTCTTTAGTACAGTGAGGAAGGAATACACTGTATCACATTCATCAGACCTGACTCTATTCAACCACAGTGAGGTAAAAAAACACCAGAAAAGAAATGGTGGGTCCCAACTGAGCATTATAGCAACTTAAACATCATGGAGAAGCCAAAGAAATCACAGAAAGCTGAAAGGCAACATTCATTTTGTACTTCCAGTCAATCTAATTAACTTCAATAGTTTTGATAAATCATTTTTAAATATTTTGATCTGGATAATATTAGCATGTGGACCTGGCATCATATAAAACAAAATTTAATTAAAACATCTTTACTGGGCACTATGTATGTTTTAAATCAAACAAAATATAAATCATTGCTGCTACAGGCTTGCATGCCTCTGAGTATGTGTGATAGTGTGAGTTGAGATGAATGGTATTAGTTATAGGAACACTGAAATAATAAATTTATTAACAAAAAGAAAAGTAATATATGAATGTGTCATATTACAAATAGAAAGGGTAAATAAATATTGTACTATACACTGAGCACATCAGACCTTTTATTAAGCTGTATTTAACCACATCCTCTTATGTTGTTATTTTTCAGGCACAGCAATTCTTTGAAATCCTATTTGATGTGCTAGCCTATAACATTTGACCACACTTACAGCACAAGTGTAAAATCAATTTTCTGTTCTCCCATTTATCTCTGTACTGATGTTAGTTGGCTCTCTAATGGAATGACTCTTCTGGAGAGGTAGTTATTTTACTTCAGAGTGGCATTTCAGAAGCCTTAAATGGGCTGAAGAGATGGCATGTGACCTTTAGGAATATTTTAGTTCTACATTTCTTTGAAAAAGAACTGTTTAACCCTATGTATGTTATTACATTGCTCATCCTTCTTTTGTTCCTCGTCACATTCACTGTACTGTAAGAAAGTTTGGTTTTCTTTATGTGAGAACAATGTAGGGAATTTTAGTACCTGTAAAATGTTACACTTAAATCCTTGTTAAAAGGTATAATCTCACAATTAAACTATGCATACAATGAACCAATTTCCTGATTATACTTTCTTTAAGCATAATATCATGTTAACTTTGCTAATGATAACCTTTTAAGTTGATATATATACAAATACCAAATAATCTACATGAAAAGAAAATAATTTTTAAGATGCCTTATTGTAGCTCATCTATGTCTCTTGAGGACATGTTCATTAATCATCTTAAAATAAAAAACCAGGATTTTTAGTTTTCACTATACTGAAATATTTTCCATGTTTTTTCATATCTTACATCATTCATATCTTCTTCCTTAAATAGGTATTTAGTTTTATATTCAATTGAATATTATTAATAAAATCTTAATGTATAAGTCTTACTGTAATTTACTTATTTAATTTTAGAAATCTTTTCTTAAATTTTTTTAACTTTTATTTATTTTTGAGAGACAGAGAGATACAGAGCATGAAAGGAGGAGCAGAGGGAAAGGGAGACACAGATTCTGAAACAGGCTCCAGGCTCTGAGCTGGCAGCACAGAGCCTGATACAGGGCTTGAACCTACAGACTGCGAGATCATGACCTGAGCCAAAGTCAGATGCTTAACTGACTGAGCCACCCAGATGCCCCTAATTTTAGAAATCTTGAGACATTAAATACTAATTTTAGCAGTCTTCTTCAGTTGATTTTCTCCCATAATTATTCTTTATCTCTTTCTTTTAAAAATCACCTTATATATTTTTTAAAAACTCTCTAACAGATGTAAACTCTGAAAATCTTTATCTTTAGTACATATAACTACACTTTCTAAGTTCTACTCTATACCCCAAAATACGACTTCACAAAAAACTCCTTCATATATATTACATATATATGAATACATTGAACTCCTTCCCATGGGGGCACAGAGTCTTACTATTAAACTTTAGAGTTACATAACATATATTTTAGTATGTTCATTATGAACTATAATTGTTTACTTCCTCTTCCAACATGTAAATAATTTATAATGACAAAGGGCATGGGGAAGGCTTTTTGACAATTGAAAAAATAAGTATATCTATTAAATTTTTCTTTTGTGCTTTTCTAGGAAGATTTCTTTATGTATTTCTGTTTTAAAGTCACATAAAGTGTCCACATATGTATCCACCAAGCATACACCCAGTATTTTAAATACCCTTGTGTACATTGTTTAAATTTCTGTTGCCACAGGCCTATTTCTAATCAAGAGAAAGAAGTGAATCCTATCCATGGGAGTTAATAAGCTCAAGTACATCATGATTTGGACCCTCAGCCCCACAACCACGTCACCTCCAGTTGAGACATTTCATACAGGTGAAAGTTTATCAAAAACCTCAAGAGGAAAAACAATGACCCAGGCAGACAAATATATTGTAGACCAGGAGGTGAAATAAAACATTTACTTGACCACAGGCAGATAAACCTGTAGTCTTATTTCCTGAACTTCTTTCCCACTACCTACTTCTGACCAGACCAAACCCTTAATGTTAAAACCTGGAGAATTCTGCTTTGCTTTTAGTAAGGGAGGCTACCAAGTCTTTACAAGTGTAGCAGGATCAATCTACTGGGCCCCGCTCCTCGGGGGCAGCATCCCACTGATGGCAGGTATGTTCAACAATCGATTCTCAAGGGTGGTAAACTCTAGGAAACCAGATTCAAAACGTTGGGCTTATCATTAACACATGCAAGAAAATATTTTATTGCAGCACATTTATAATTGAGAACATATGGGAGAAATAGAAGTGACATGCTCTGTTGAGATAATCCATTAAGGGTTTGTTCTTTAATTTTCTTTTATTTTTTTAATGTGTGTTATAAGACTTATTTTAGTTTTTCCAGCAGATGGCAGTTATACTTTGCTCCTCTTCCCACCTTGGTGCTGGTTTCCTCATTTCCATCTGCCATATGGGTGACCCGGGGTCATCTCTCAGAGGATGCTTAAACAGGAGATTACTTACACCACAGCTTTTGCTTCAATGAAAAAAGTTGTTTCAAAAAGAGCTCTGTTGAACCTTGAATTCTCTCCTTCCCCCACTAATCTGGATCATACTCAATTTATCTGAGTTTGTACTAAATTCTAAAGTTGATAGTCCTTTAATGCTCTGAATGGCAAAACATGGAACTCTCCTCAAATATCTAAGCTTTCATTTCTCTACAGTTATTTACAAATCAATGCTACACAAAATAGATTGGAAAGAACTTGAGAAATTTCATTTATGAAATAGTACTCTGAGTTATCCAGGCTTTTCTCTGTTCTTGGAAATACCAGGTGTTAGAATTTTATGGTGCTTCTAAATTTTTAGGTTGAATCATCAAGAAGATTAGTGTTCATAATTATACTCAACATATTCAATATATATAGTATATATTCATATATATAAACATACATTATATATGTGAAGATATTGAATATAATATACATATTGGAAGAAGGAAAGTACTTTGAAAACCATAATAATAAGTATGCTAGCTTTACTAAAAGGCAGCAGCATATTCATTCATGAGGATACTATAGTAATGTTGAAGTAGGATTATTAAATATAAAATTTTTAAATATTTTATGGCCAAGAAGCAAATATTTACAATATTCTGTTACTGCTGGTGTTAGAATATGATTAGGATTTAAGACAGATTCTTAAAATAGCATATTTCACTTTAATATTTTGATTCAGCACAAGTGTTTATAAAACTTTCCGTCACTGTAACTGGTGTCTATATAACTGAAAGGAGTAGAATACATGATGGATTTGGTATTTTGACAGTCTCATTAAAAATGAGAGCAGGGACATTGACCATTGAATCAAACGCTTAACTCCCAACTCCTAGAAGAGTACTCACTTATAGCAAATGTTCAATAACTGGTCATTAAACAGGTGACATGCACTCTGTCATGTCCACCTCATACTAAGCTGCCCTATTAATAATAATGACAAAAATTATTAAACAAATTAAGTTGTCTCTGATTCTACCTGTTAGGAATATCATGGCCTTCTATAACCTATGTATTTTCCTAATGCAAGCTTTATTATAAAAGACTCAAAGCAAAATAAAGAACTGTTTTCAATTATAGAAAGTGCATGTGGAGAAGGATGTAAGGATGAACACCTTTGTAGAAGTATTTTTTTAATACTTTCTACCCAAGCATTCCTCAAATACATGTAAATAGTTGATGCTAACAATTTATGTCACACAGTTTCTGTTTGGGGCATGGATTTAAATATAAAAACATCATAGTTAATGTCTGATATTTCTTTATTTTTTTACAGTATCCTAAAATATGAGAAAACATCATTTGGTCAAAGTTGTATTTCTAATCTTGTTTTTGTTATTTATATAACATAGCCATCATGAAGCAAATAAGCCCTGTACAGAAAATTGAAAAATGCTTATCTGTTTAACCAAAGCACAGGACTTGATTTAAAAGTCAAAAACACATTTCTCTTTATTATAAAACAGAGGAGGTCAAGCTTTATATCGTGGGGAAGTTGAGCTTCTGCTTATGTGGGTATTAGAAATCTGAAGAGCCCAATGACAACCATTCTCCCGGAAATCCTGAATCTTTGGTCATTACATGAAACTTGTTTATTGCAGGAGCATAACCCCCCTACTGCTTGGCTCCTTTTCTTTCTTTTTACAGAAAGCATTCAAATGAATCAAAAATGTACTTATTAGATGCCACATTTGAACTTCTTATGAATCAAAGCAATAGTTCAAAATTTGAATATTTCCATTGTGATGGAATAATATGAAATGTCACACCAAGGCAGATATTAAGATCCTAATACAGTACAAGGGCACATGGGTGGCTCAGTTGGCTGAGTTTAGCTCAGGTCATGATCTTAGGCTCATGAGCTAGAACCCCGCGTCGGGCTCTGTGCTAACAACTCAGACCCTGGAACTGGCTTCAGATTCTGTGTCTCCGGCTCTCCCTACCCCACCCCCACTTGTGCCCTGTCTCTCTCTCTCTCTCTCTCTCTGTCTCTCTTTCTCAAAATAAATAAACATCTGGGGCATCTGGGTGACTCAGTCGGTTGAGTGTCCAACTTTGGCTCAAGCCATGATCTCACAGTTTGTGGGTTCAGCCCCGGGTCAGAGCTCTGAGCTCTCAGGCTCTGAGCCTGCTTCAGATTCTGTGCCTCCCTCTCACTCTGACCCTCCCCTGCTCACGCTGTGTCTCTCTGTCTCTCTAAATAAATAAATAGCATTTAAAAATTAAAAAATAAATACATAAACATTTTTTAAAATCCTGATATAGTATCTTTTCATAAGAACACTATTAAGGTACCTAACAGTAATCTTACAAAATGGGCTGTGACATTTTCTATTTGTTGAACCAAAATACCTTCTTTTATCATAAATATTCTTTATGTTTATGTAGTTATAAACTTCACAAAATACTTTGTATTATTAAAGTTTTCTAGAGCAAAGACTCCAGTATTTGGAATGTCTCCATATTGGACACACACACACACACACACACACACACACACACACACACACCCCAATTGTTTAAGGACAAATCAGACCAAAATAGCAAAGACAATCCATGGCACATCCCTATATCCCTTGATTCACAAAGTGGAAAGCAGATTTTGTAAGTTTGGAGGACAAGATAGGGGGAAATGATTGTTTTACACCTATTCTTTGGAGTACAGATCAAGAATTCAAAAACAATAGGAACATTTCAATGGTAGTTTCAGAATAAAATTTATCAAACAGAAGTTTGATATGATGAGTCTTTCAATTTTGCTGAGTAGTTAGTAAGGCTTTCTAAAGGAATATCTTGTACAAGGTTAAAATTATAAACTTACTCCTTAGGATTCCTACACTAGAACACTTCACATTCATAATATTCAGGAAAGAAAGTTTTTTATTTTTACAATATAGTCTTTTGATACATCAAAAAGTGTATAGATTTTTTTCCTTAAAAAACCTACTATAACCATAGTTTCATCTTTTAGCTTGCACACCTGGATTCTAATTTGTTGGTCTTTCTATGCGTGTGTTCCTAAAATGTGGATATAATTGAATTTTCTAAGTATCTAATGAAGACTAGTTTTTCAATGTTGGCACTATTGCCATTCTGGGAGGGATAATTGTGTTTGTGGAGACTATGCTGTGCATTCTATACTGTTTGGCAGTATAACTGTCCTATACCCATTAGCAACACCCCGCTTCCAATTATTACAACCAAAAATATCTCTAGACATTATCAAAAGGCCTGTTGAATCATAGACTGAAGCAGGTGTCAGAAGACTGTTCTTAATACTGATGGATGCATGACATTGGATGGAGTTGGAGGTGTGATGGTGTTAGGTGAGTAATTAGTTCCAATACACCGGCAAACGACTCTGATTTGGATTATAACTGTTCTCCTAAATATACCAATGTATTTGTTTTTATTGTGTTCATGTGTCTTTATAATGAAAGATACATTAGAATAAAACCAGCTAATCAATAAATATATGGTCATACATTCATAAAGGTACAATAAGCCACTCTCTTTAATAAAGGAGAACATATGGGGAGAACTTTAAAACATGGTACTTTCAGTGTATCTGATTCTGAATTTTACAAACTTCTGTAGTTGTGGTATGTCCTGTTTCTAAATAACAACTAAAATCAAGTCCTATGTAATAGCCAAAAAAATTCAGTAGAGTCATTTCTTTAAAATATCCACAGGGATAAAGAGTTAGAAGAGCTAATGTGCTAAATTCACCATTACTTCCCAACCTCCTTCAACAAATAGGAAATTAGCTATTGGTGTACTATATATATATATATATATTTCAACACAGTATAATAAATAAATGTACATTATACATATAATTCTAAATGTAACTGAATAAAATAATTTTGTTTCTAAAGTAACAGAGTTGTCCATCAATCAGTTTACACTGTATTTTATACAGCCCTAGTAAAGAATAAAGGATAAGAGTTATAAATATATATATATAACTTGTGTGATCTTACCTATTTTCCAGTGAGAACCTTCTGGGAACTGCTGCCACCTGTTGGCCATAGATTACAATACATAAAACAATGTCCCCAGCTGTTAGAGATTCTGTACACATTGGGGCACTTTACGATGGCCATTTGCACATCTCAATATTTATAAATCTAATTTTTAGCACTTGCAGTCTAATCACGCTTTATTAGAATAATTATAATATATAGTATTGTTCAGTTGTCATATGATTTAAATTATAAACAGTTGCTCCAAAAATGACTAGGATTTTGAGAGTCAAACCTTGCTTGTGATTAGCTAGTACTGAAAAGCAAGTAGATAAAACATGGTATATGGTATATTGGATCACAGAATATTTCTATAAAAATCCCTTGATATTCAACAGTGGTTTCTTCAAAGCTGATCTTGTTAACCTGTCCAATGATGATAATACTGTTCCAATGTAGGAAATTGTTATCAAACTAACTTAGCTCTGGAAAGAGATATAATGATAGACACAAATTTGGAATTACAAAACTAATTTTATTTCTAAACATAATGGTTCATATGAGTGCCACAAGAAGAGACCCTTCATATGTAAATAATAAACATTGTATTTCAGTATCACAAAACTGAAAAGATCCCAGAATATCACCATTTATAAGAAGAGCACAGAGAAAGACACTAAATGTCAAACATCTCTTTGGATCTGCTTCTTTCTCTGAACTAAAATATATACAATAAATTTGCTGAAATTTAAGAAATCCACCTGCAAAATGATATCAACCATCATGCTGCCTTTAAAGTTATTTAATTATTGGGGTGCCTGCCTGGGTGGCTCAGTGGGTTAGGCATCTGACTCTTACGTTCAGCTCTGGTCATGACCTCCCAGTTTGTGGCATGGAGCCCTGCCTTGGGCTCTGTGGTGACACAGGACTTGTTTGGGATTCTCTCTCTCTCTCTCTCTCTCTCTGTCTCTCTCTCTCTCACTCTGCTCCTCCCCCTCTCATTCTCTCTCATATTTTCTCTCTCTCAAAATAAATAAATAAATAACATTTAAAGTTATACAATAAGTATTTTTAAGCAAATAGTGTATGTGCTACGTAGGTGCTTTGTTAGGTATTAGAGTCTTTCTTAAGACATCAAATATGGAAAGGGATCTTTTCTTACTGAAAAATATGCTTATCTAAATACTATACCATTTTAATGATGGATGGCTTTAATGAAATCACTCTGTCTTAATCCATAAAATCATTATAAAATGGAAGGATTCTGAAATCACTGGACCCTGTGATTTGTTGCCTTACTGTGGCTGAGGGCTGCAGAAAGGAAAGGAAAAGAGTTTCTAAGATTAACATTGTGCAGATAGCTAGAGTAGCAAATGGTGTGAATAATTCAGGGCTCCTTGAGTGGCTCAGTTAAGCCTCCAACTCTTGATTTCAGCTTAGATTGTGATCTTACATTTCATGAGTTCAAGCCCTGGGTAGTGTCGGGCTCTGCACTGACAGCACAAAACCTGCTTGAGATTCTCTCTCTTTCTCTCTCTCTCTCTCTCTCTCTCTCTCTCTCTTTCTCCTTCTCTCTTTCTGCCCCCCCCATGCTTGCTCTCTCTCTCTCTCCCAAAATAAATAAATAAAACTTTTTAAAAAATTATCTCAGACCCTGCTCTTAACAAGGACTTAAACACTTATGAGCTGAGCAACCTTGTTCAAGTTTCTTAACTTTTCAAGGGTTGTTTTCTTTTCATTCAGGATTAAGAGGGATACTAGACTCAATAATATTTAAGTTCCTCTTTAACCATAATATTCCACTATTCCACATAAGTCTCAATAGTAACTTCATTATTAAAAATTATCATGATTATTAATCTTGTAATTCCCTAATAAATCTAAACATTTTCTTTAATCTTATTGTCAGGTATTATTCTATGTAGGACTCGTAATTATATTTCCACGGCTCTGTCATTATGGAAGGCATCAGCTCCAAGTTATTTGTACTGATATATTTTTTTTCCTTACAAACAGTATTTCAATATTAAGCACCACATGCTGTGGAAATAAAGATGAATAAAAAATGGCTCTTGCTCTCAAGTAGGTAACAATCTAGTGTAGAGGTAAAACATAGAAACAGATAATTTGGGGCAATATTAGGAGTAGTCACAAGAAGTAAACAGAAGACCTACCTAGCCTAGTGTTACAGGAGGCTTCCTAAAGGAAGGAACCATCCAACATGAGTTTTAAAGGATATGTTAAAAGATGACTAGAAACATATTCAGGAATAAATGATATAGAAAAACCCACTATATCATAAAAAGCAATAAAAAGAAACAAATAACACAGTTAAGAAAAGGAAAGAGAGATTTTAATCACACAGGGGTGCCTGGCTGGCTCAGGTGGCAGAGCATGTGACTCTTTAGCTCAGGTTTGAAATTCAAGCCCCATACTGAGTATAGAGATTATTTAAAAATAAAATCTTTAAAAATAAATAAATAAAATATTGCACAACACAAAATACATAGTAATAATGTGCTTTGGAATAAAATAAACATGATCAGAAAGAAAATGATAGATATTGAAGATACCAAGATTATAATTGACATTTCTTTATAACAAACCAAAAGTAGAAGAATAACAAATAAATACTCAGTAGAACCTACTCTTAGCCTTAAGACCTCAAACAAGTTACTTGATTTTTTGATTCTCAGTTCTGCCTCAGTTCTCCAGATAGTTCGTTGAGGTGTGTAGTCCTCTTAAATGAAAGACTAATGTTAAATAAATTAATCCATTTGTCTGTAAAAAATTGATGAATAAGTATGGATAGGAGCCTAGGTCTTTAAAAAATCTTTGTGCATCAATGACCAAAAAGCATAGTATATGAGACTAACTTTACAAAATAACCCTTGGGGCACCTGGGTGGCTCAGTCAGTTAAGCATCTGACTTTGGCTCAGGTCATGATCTCACAGTTCATGGGTTCAAGCCCCGTGTCAGGCTCTGTGCTGACAGCTAGCTCAGAGCCTGGAGCCTGTCTTCAGATTCTGTGTCTCCCTCTCTCTCTGACCCTCCCCTGCTCACGCTGTCTATCTGTCTGTCTGTCTCTCTCTCTCCCTCTTTCTCTCTCAAAAATAAATAAAAACATTAAAAAAAATTTTTTTAAATAACCCTCAACTCAAATATAGAGAACAAACTATGGATTGCTGGAAGGGGTGTGGATGAGGGGCTGGGCTAAATTCATAAAGAGCATTAATGAAGACACTTTTTGGGAAGAGCACTGGGTGTTGTATGTAGGGGATGAATCACCAGATTCTACTCCGGAAGTCATTATTGTACTACAGGCTAACTAATTTGGATGTAAATTTAAAATAAATAAATAATAAAAATATATAAATAACTCAAAAATATATAAATGATCAAGAGGTCAAGGTCTCAAATGTTAATCTTCATGGAGGAGGTTCTCTAGGCACTGTTTTAGGCACTGGGATTGTAGCAGAGGCCACTTTCCCTCTACCAGAAAAAAAAAAGAAGCCAAGTCCAAGAATTTCCAGGTCACTAATAGCCCTACATTCTAACCAACAAAGTAAGAAAACAGTCAACCATTTATCTCCCAATGGCAAGAAATGTTATTAAGAAAACAAACTGGGAAAAGTGACCAGACGGGAGGTTCACTTAGCTACGGCAGTTAGAAATGAAGACACTGATTGGAGGGACCAAGATGTCAGAGCAGCATGGAAGTACTCAGCTTCTTTCATCCCTGAAATGCAGCTAGATGGGCACCAAACCACTTTGCTCACTTAGGAAAGTGATCTGAGGGTTAACACGACAATCTGCATAATTTAAGAGGTAAATAGGGGGAGACAAAGCCATGAGAGTAGGAGCTGTTTTTTGCAGAGAGAGAACATACAAACAAGGGGAGAGTGTGGCACATAGGAGAATGCAAAGAAGCATTCACCCTGAGAGTAACTACAGAGAAAAAGAGTAAAAACACTTATAAGGGAGTGAACAAGAAATACACATTCTTTTCAAGTGCATATGGAACCTCCTCCAGAATAGATCATATACTGCGGCACATATCAACTCTCAACAAGTACAAAAAGATTGAGATTATGCCCGTGCATAGTTTCAGACCACAACACTATGACTTGAAGTCCACCACAAGAAAAAATTTGGAAAAAAACATGAATACTTGGAGACTAAAGAACATCCTACTAAAGAATATATAGGTTTACCAAGAAATTAAAGAAGAAATTAAAAAGTGTATGGAAGTCAATTAAAATGATGACATGACAGCCCAAAACCTCTGGGATGCAACAAAAGGCATTCTCATAAGAGGGAGGTATATAGCAATAGAGAGTTTCCTAAAGAAGGAAGGAAAGTCTCAGATGCACAGCCTAACCTTACAACTTAAAGAGCTAGAAAAAGAACAGCAAATAAAACCTAAAACAAGCAGAAGACAGGAAATAATAAAGACTAGATTAGAAATCAATGCTATTGAAATAAAAAAAAAAAGTTGAACAGATCAATGAAACCAGGAACTGGTTCTTTGAAAGAATTAACAAAACTGATAAACCCCTAGTAAGACTGATCAAAAGAAAAAGAAAAGGACCCAAATAAATAAAACCACAAGGAAAGAGGAGAGATCACAACAATTAGCAATTATATGCCAACAAATTAGGCAATTTGGAAGAAATGGACAAATTCCTAGAAACGTAAACTACCAAAACTGAAACAGGAATAAATAGAAAAATTTGAACAGACTCATAACTACTAAAGAACTAGAATCATAATCAAACATCTCCCATAAAGCCAGCCTAGGGAAGGATGGTTTTCCAGGGGAATTCTACCAAACGTTTAAAAAAGAGTTAACATCTATTCACTTGAAGCTGCTCCAAAAAATAGAAACAGAAGGGAAACTTCTGAACCCATTCTACATTCTATAAGGCCAGCATTACTTAGATTCCAAAACTAGACAAAAATCCACTAAAAAGGAGAACTACAGACCAATTTCCCTGGTGAACATGGATGCAAAAATTCTCAACAAGATACTAGCAAACCAGATCCAACAATACATTAAAAGATTTATTCAACATGATCAAGTGAAATATATACCTGGGATGCAGGGCTGGTTCTACAAATCAATCAATGTGATACATCACAGTCATAAAAGAAAGAATAAGAACCACATATCCACTCAATAGATGCAGAGAAAGCATTTGACAAAACATAGCACTCTTTCTTAATAAAAACCCTCAAGAAAGTAAAGATAGAAAGATCATACCTCAAGATCATAAAAGCCATATGTGAAAGACCCACTAATAATATCCTCAATGAAAAAAAAAGTTGAGAACTTTCCCCCTAAGGTCAGGAACATGACAAAAATGTCCACTCTTGCCACTGTTATTCAATACAGTGCTGGAAGTCCTAGCCTCAGCAGACAACACAAAGTAATAAAAGGCATTCGGATCAGCAAGGAGGAGGTCAAACTTTCATTCTTCACAGATGACATGGTACTCTATATTTCCCACAAAATTCCACCAAAAAAAAAAAATCTGCTAGAACTGATCCATGAATTCAGCAAAGTTACAGGATATAAAATCAATGCAGAGAAATTGGTTGCATTTCTATACACAAATAATGAGGCAGCAGAAAGAGAAATCAAGGAATTAATTCCATTTATAATTGCCCCCCAAACCATAAAATACCTAGGAATAAACCTTACTAAAGAGATGAATAATCTATACACTGAAAACTATAAAAGGCTTAGGAAAGAAATTGAATGAGATACACCAAAAAATGGAAAAATATTCCATGTTCATGGATCAGAAGAATAAATATAGTTAAAATATTGATAATACCCAGAGCAATCTTCATATTCAATGCAATCCCTATCAAAATAACACCAGCATTCTTTATAGAACAAGAACAAACAATCCTAAAATTTTAAGGAACCAGTAAAGACCCCAAACAGCCAAAGCAATACTGAAAAGGAAAACCAAAGCTGGAGGCATCACAATTTGGGACTTCAAGATGTACCATAAAGCTGTAATCATCAAGACAGTATGGTACTGACACAAAAACAAACACAGAGATCAATGGAACAGAATAGAAAACCCGGAAATGGATCAAAAAACGTATGTCCAACTAATCTCTGACAAAACAGGAAAGAATTTCCAATGGAAAAAAGACGATTTCTTCAGCAAATGGTATTGGCAAAACTGGACAGCTACATGCAGAGAAATGAACCTGGACCACTTTCTTGCACCATACACAAAAATAAACTCAAAATGGATGAAAGACCTAAACTAAGACACAAAACCATCAAAACTCTAAAGGAGAAATCAGGCAAAAACCTCTTTGACCTAAGGCATTGCAACTTCTTACTAGACATGTCTCCAGAGGCAAGGGAAACAAAAGCAAAAATGCCCTATTGGGACTTCATCAAAATAAAAAGCTTCTACATGGTGAAGGAAACAGTCAACAAAACTAAAAGGCAACTGACAGAATGCAGGAAGATATTTGCAAATGACATATCAGATAAAGGGTTAGTATCCAAAATCTATAAAGAACTTACCAAACTCAATACCCAAAAAGCAAGTAATCCAGTGAAGAAACGGGCAAAAGACATGAATAGACGCTTTTCTAGAGAAGACATCCAGATGGCTAACAGACATATGAAAAAATACTCACTGTCACTTATCATCAGGGAAATATAAGTTGAAACCAATAAGATTCCACCTCTCATTTGTCTGAGTAGCTAAAGTTAACACCTCAGGCAAGGATAGATGTTGGCAAGGATAAAGAGAGAGAGTAACTCTTTTTGCACTGCTGGCAGGAATGCAAACTTGTGCAGCCACTCTGGAAAACAGTGTGGAGTTCCTCAAAAAATTAAAAGTATAACTGTCCTCTTATCCAGCAATAAGGTATTTATCCAAATAATAGAGGTGTGCTGTTTTGAAGGGGCACATGCAGCCCAATGTTTATAGTAGCTCTATTGACAAAAGCCAAAATATGAAAAGAGCCAAAATGTCTATCAACTGATGAATGGATAAAGAAGGTGTTTTACACACACACTAGAATATTATTCAGAAATCAAAAAGAATGAATTCTTGCCATTTGCACAACGTGAATGAACTAGCGTGTATTATGCTAAGTGAAACTGGTCAGTTAGAGACAGACAAATTTATGGCTTCATTCATATGTGGAATTTAAGATACAAAACAGAGGAATATATGGGAAGGGAAGCCAAAATAGTATAAAAATAGGGAAAGGGTCAAAACATAAGAGACTCTTAAATACAGAGAACAAACTGAAGGTTGCTGGAGAAGTATTATATAGGGGGATGGGCTAAATAGGCGAGGGATATTAATGGGGACACTTGATGGGATGAGCACTAGGTATTATATGTAGGCAATATACCACTGAATTCTACTCCTGATATCATTATTGCACTTTATGCCAACTAAATTTGTATGTAAATTTAAAAAATAATAAATAAAAAATGTGGGTGGAAACAAAGAATTGGAGACACTCAGATAAAGACAATTAAACAAAGACTGAAATGTTGAGGAACAGGCTTTCAAAAAGATGAGGTAGGAGCCTTCCAAGCAGAGAAAACAGAAAAGGCAAAGACTGCGGAGAAGAGACTTAGAATACAGTCACTGTGATTATGGCACAGTGGAGAAGGAGTAGTGCACAGGAGATGAGATCACTGAGTGTGACAGGCTAGGTCCTGCGGAGTCATCAAGAAAGGATAAAGAGGGGTCAGAAACAGTAAACTATATTCTTACTCCATAGAGCCATTGGAGTGTATGAACCAGGAGATCGGTATGATCTGACTTAAGCTTATAAAAATCACTGAGACTGGTAAGGGGGGAATGAGTGGAAGGAGGGTGATCAGGGAGATTAGTTAGACAATAGAACTAATGGTGGCTGAGAATAAAGCGATTCTGATGGATGGTGAGTAGCAGTTCGATCCAAAATCCTGGAGGATTCCTGATGGAGTAGATGTAGAGTGGTTTGGGAAATGGAGGATACTTGCCTGGAGCCTCCATATGAAAAATAGCTCTGCTATTGTTATCAACTTACCACGATTGAGACTATATCTACATTAAAGTAGTTTTATGTCAGGAGAAATATTTAAGCACCATGAGTGATCTTTAAGATATAATTAACTGCTGGGCCACCCGTGTGGCTCAGTTGGTTGAACATGTTATATATATAACTTTGGCTCAGGTCATGATCTCACAGTTTGTGGGGTGGAGCTTCATATCCAGAGCGACGCTGAGAGTTCAGAGCCTGGAGCTTCCTTCAGATTCTGTGTCTCCCTTTCTCTCTGCCTCTCCCCCATTCATGCTCAGACTCTCTCTCTCTCTCTCAAAAAGAAACAAACATTTAAAAAAAAGATATAATTAACTCCAAGGCTTCATAATGCTGCTATTCTAATCAATTAACACCCCTGGCATGAGTTTTCGGTTAAGGTCTTTCCCTCACCTTTTGAAATACACAGTGTTTGGGTTTATAGCCTCTGTAACACAGTCTATTGTAACAGACCACTGATGCTATGAAATTATTTATTTCTATGGAAATGTTTACAAGATTACACAGTAAAAGTAGCAATTGCATTTCATGTTTATGTGTTTCTTCTCTTTTAGAGTTGTATTTTAATTTTTCATTTATTTGCCTATACATTTGTTTATTAAACAAATGTTTATTGAGCAACTCCAATGTGGCAGGGAAGTATGTAGTACTAGTACTTAAAGATAAAACTGGAGCAAGATGGATACACAGGGATAAAAGATACCGTCTCTACATCAAGAAGCACATCATGCGGGGGAGAAAAGTTACACATACACAAGCATGCACGCACACACGCATGCACACTAAATAGTAATTATGAAATCCTAGTAGCTATTAACTTTTCCAGCAACTTTCTACAGTTGTGTCAGAAAATTTCTAGTACTAATATGTCAAAAAATAAAGAAATAAAAACTTTTAGGCTTTTGAATCCCAATATGTTTGGAAATCCATTTTAAACTGCTATTATATACCACAGATAGCATTAAATACATAAGTATATCTTATTGGTTTTAAAATAAATTTTTTATTAACTAGGTCCTACTAGAAATACTTTCGGTGATTGCCTTATAGGATCAAAGTCATTCCTTATAAGCTAAGCCCACAAAGAGAAGGGAAAACATTCATAACTAAACCTAAATCTAAAATGATTTGAGATGAAAATATATTCCATAAGCATTTAAAAATACAAATGTCAAAACTGGGTACATTTTTGCTGATTTTATAACCTTTCAAAACTAAGTTCCTTTCATTTTAATGGAAACAATCTGACCAAAAAAATGTTAAGCAACTGCTAAAAGCAAAAGACATCTTTGTCTTCGGTTGACTTTAATTTTTGCATACTGCCTGCTGGACTGTATAGTTTATTAAACACAAAAGTCCAGCAGAAAAGAAGTAGGCTTCAAAGTTCCTAACTCAAAGTTTTTTTAAAAAATTAAATATTAGAGGAAAATGAAATGGAAATTCAAGCAATTTCATGCCCCCATAGTGAAAACATTGAAGCAATAGGGGAGTTTTAAAGTAACAGCTTTACATATGCATCCACTGATTGTTTTGTAGCTTCCTTCAACATTAAAGTTTGTGTTTAAAGTGAGTCCAGAGGGTAAAAGTATTTATGATGATAAATGTTTCACCCAGGAGATAATTTAGATAAAGTACATATTTGTACTCAACCATCCCAATCACTGCAAAAAGTAGCATCATTTCCTAATACAAGGACACTAGTGCATGTCACAGTATATTTTGGAAGGAAATCCTTCCAGGACCTTGATAGCACAAGTGCAGACAAAATAAATAAATGTGTCAGTGTGAACAAATTACCCACAAAACCTGTTCTCAGGGTCGGCTTTTGTACTCTCACTCAGGCCCTTTGATACCACGGGATTATTCACTATCCACAGTAAGAAGAGGCAAGGCAGGGCTTGGCAGAACAGAGCCAGTACTGACTGGGTGCATCGCCACAGTCAGGCACTTTCATGAGAACGTTTTACCTGGGGTCTGCGGCCCAGGTCCCCCGTCCTCCCTCCCATGACAGCCCGCTCCTCAAATCCTAATGGCACTCTTCATTGATACCATCTTGACAAATGTCTGAAATTTCATAGAGCTGTTGAAAACTCAATTAATTTCACTTCAAATAGAAACAATATCCGGATTTCATTCAAATTCAGTCTGATGCGTGTGGCAGTACAGAATCTATCAAAAAAGCTTGTGGGGCACTTTTGGTAGCATTGCACTAGATTCTACCCACATGAAGCCCAATTTAAAAGTTGACACTTGCATGCTAAAAAATTCTGTTGTTTCTTAACCCCTAAACCTGAACACTCATTTTCAGCATGTTCTTTGTCTTAATTGCTTACAGCTCTCTTAGTATTTTAATGACATCAAAATATATCATATAGCATCGGAAATCGGAGTTTCCTTCTTTGCAAAGAATATTAGTGGATGCTGGAAATGAGCAAGAGATTTGTCATTTTGGTGGTAATGGATTCGCATTGTCTCCAGTATTATATCACTATTTCAAAAAGTTTACTTTTCCTTTTGACTAAAGATGGATTAAAGCTGTTATAACTCAAACGCTACCCATCTGCTGTGTAAAGAATTTTGGTATTTCTCAGAGACAGCTTATGGAGGTGGAGAAGAAAGTTTTCCATGTCCCTTTAACCTCTTTTGCCACCCTTTTATTCTAATGCTTCCTCTCTAACATCTGAAATATGATCTCTGAACCACAGAATATGAAGAAAAGAGCATAGAACATTTTTGATGATACCAGATCCTTTTGCTAGGCACTCCTGAGAAAGAACAGAAAAAGCACAATTAATAAAACCGCTTGAACATGAAAGAATTATGAAACATCACACAGGTCATTAAACAGGGAAAATTCCCCTTGCTACATCTTCAGGTTGGTTTGGGCAAACTCCTACATCAATGGAGGGATGTGCTACGGGATCTCTATCAATTCTTCTCAGTTCCATGATTCTCTTTCTGGGAGAGATAAAAATGCAAACACAGAGATAGTAGTGTGTGTTTAGGGAGAATAAAATTATCTAATTCTTTAAAGGTGTCTATTGCAGTACGTTTTTGAGTTAAAGTTATTGAAAATGTTATACAGAAATAATTTTTCTCATCATATGTTAACTCCAAATTATACATGCCATTAAGACAAATGATGCTTAATGTATTTAAAACAACTAGAATGCTCATTTTAATCTCCAACAGACTTTTGTGCATTGAGTAATGCTACATTTTTTTATGTACTAGGGAATAAAGAGCCAGGTTCTGCCCAATTCCAAACTAACTCTCTGGTCTTAAACTGGGAACTTAGTTGGCCTAAGAATCTTTCTGAACATTAAGATAACATTTTACATAATTTGAGGAATTAATTCAAATGAGAAGGGACTAAGATACATGATTTATAAGGCCTTCAAGAATCTTTGCCTTATTTTATTAAAGAACTGTTTATTTGGTATGTACTCTGCAAGGCAATGTGCTAAGAAGTAATGATACAAAATTTTAAAATTCACACATTACGAGAAAATGAGTTTCGGAGGGTGATTCACGTGTATAGAGCACCTTAGAGTGGCAAGCATTTTACATATATCATCTCGTTTAATAAACACAGAAATCCAATGAGCTGGTTTTATAGGACACAGAGGAAAGGACAGATCCAAGAGGTCCTCTCTCGTGTGACTGTACATCTAGTAGGTAGCAGAGCTGAGACTTGATTCTGGGTCTGTCTGACCTAAAGCCACTGAAAACTCTACATGGCTTGCAATGATGATCTAATGGCTAGAAATTATCAGAAGATTCCTCGATGGTTTGCTCCCATCTCATATTTAGGTTCACAGGAATGAACAAAGTCAAGTATACTTAGAATCATAAAAGGAGGAAGAAATTTCATCTATCAGGCAAGTTTAGGTGTAGCTGAAAATGAGAGAAAAACCTCATAATAAGATTGGCTTAAACAAGGTAGAAAAATCTATTTGTTTTGAGTAAAGAAAATCTGCAAGAAAACAGTGGAGCATTGGTGTGGACGTTACATGAGGTTTTTAGGGGCATTCCCTCCTTCCATTATCACCAATCTGCCATCCTTAGGTATATAGTTTCCTTTGAGAGCCAATATTGCTGTAGAAGTTCCAACCACCATATCTGCACTCCAGGCAGCGGTATGAAAAAAGAAAGGAACGAAGAAAGGCTCAGTCTCTCTATTTAAGGACTTCCTTGAATTTACTCCTAAAACTACTGCTCACTGGCCAAAATGAAATCATATGTCCACACCTTGTTAAAAATATTCAGGAAGGGGAGGGGGCATAGCTTGGTGGCTCAGTCGGTTAAGCACCTGACTCTTGGTTTCAGGTCAGGTCATGATCTCAATGTTTGTGAGTTCAGAGCCCCAAGTCGGGCTCCACGCTGCTGCCAAGGTGCAGCCTGCTTGAGTTTTTCTCTCCCTTTCTTTCTGCCCCTCCCCCACTTGTGTGCACTCTCTCTCTCAAAATAAAGAAACTTTTAAAAATCTGCCTTCAGGGAGAAAAGGAAAATGGATTTGAAGAAGTAATAAAAAGTACCACATTTGAGAAAGTCAATCTCATCAGACCTGAAGATATAGCTTTATTTATTTATTTATTTATTTTAAGCACTGGGTTTCATCTGGGAAAGGAAAGCAAAGAGACTACAATGGTCTCTTACCTTCTCCCTCTCTGGTGTCTTGGGTCTGCCTTCAGTTGCCATGTGAGGATGTAGAGCAATGGGCTGACATTCAGCCCATACACTGGTTGCCAAGCAGCGACCTCTCAGGACTATATCCACTGAGAAGAGTACCTTTTTTCAAACATTCAATAGGGCCTGGTATGAGCCAGACACAGACTTGGCCTTAAAAGCTATATGTCAACATTAAGGTGCACTGGGGAGGTGCCCGTGGCTCAATTAGCTGAGTGTCCAACTTCGGCTCAGGTCATGATCTCACTGTTCATGTTGGGCTCCGTGCTGATTCATAGCTTGGAGCCTGGAGCCTGCTTGGGATTCTCTGTCTTCCTCTCTCTCTGCCCTTCCCCAGCTCGTGCACTTGCTTGCTTGCGCACACTCTCTCTCTCTCAAAAATAAATAACTTAAAAAAAATTTTTTTAAAGGTGGTGTTGCCTTTCTGCTCCCATGTCAGATCTGGCTTAAGAGATTTACGGCAGTATCCAAATTATTTCCAAGTTGCACTCTTAATCAGTAAAATCATAAATAAAAATTCATCAGCACTCTAGATATATACAGTAGCTTTTTTATACATTATATTCATGTTCTAATAAACTATTATGTATCATGTAAAACAGAATATAATACCATAATACCAGTGTAATAATAATGTAATATGGAACACAACTTAATAAAACTAATAGTAAGTGGTAGTTCTAATCTCTTCTTCCTGAATACCAATGGAAAGTCTTGTCCAATTCTTGGGAAAGGCACCCCCACTTTGAGAACTACTGTTCTAGAATATGAATCGTGATTCTAAAAATCTCTCCTTAACTCTTTACCCACCCACCTCCAAACTCTCCTTCCTCTATGATGGTGTTCCTCTCAGCTGAATCATCTCCACTGAATGCATCCAGGCAGCTGCAGCCCTCCACAGAAGCCCTCCAGCAGCATTTCAAAAGGAAGAGCTGTTTCTTAAAACATTACAACGTATTTTTAACACACAAAAAGAGTTTTTAAATGCACACTGATTTCCTCACAGCGACCTAAATCCCTCCCACTGGAGTTTAAGGCTTCTATATCCTGATCTGTCAATGGTGGGAGTGGAGAACATCTGCTACCATTCTATGTGTGTAATTTCTTCAAATAACATGAATATTGCTATTATATGAAATGGCCACTTGTCTAATTTTAAGGCATTTATTAATTAGCTATTGGCATCCTAGTGCATTTTTCTGATCAGAATGATAGAATCACTAGGATGCAAATCTTCCAAGGATATACAAGCATCTAGTGAGTGTTCTTTGACTGTTTCAGCAATTCAAGGTGAAGTCTGAGAATTCAGCCAGGCACCCAGCAGACTTGGCAAAGCTACAACTTAGGCAGCCACATAGGTTTGTTCAACTCCACATCAATCATAAAATACAGGCACACAAGAGATTCCTGGGGACTAGAGAAAGTTTAACAATGCGAGCTATCATTTGACGATGCCAACATTATTTAGATTATCCCTGTAAGTCTCCAGAGCCTGCATTCTCCAGAAGAGTCATGAGACAATAAAAATTATCCCCTTCATGATTAGCAGGCCTAGTCCTCCTGGCCTTTGAGATCAACCCAGAGCAAGACTGCTGTCTTTTCATATATGAATCTCTTTAGAGTGTACCCTTGATGGGAACAGGGAAGCTCTCCGGCATTAAGTTTGGCAGGATTGGAGTATGTATAACGTTAAAAGTGCTTAAGCAAATCTGTATATTAGGTGGGCAACATTCAGAAAGATTAAATTTCCAAAAGCTACAATTCACTGCAGTTTTCTTTGAAGAATAAATCAAGAATCTACCAAATAAACTATGTATTAGTTTTCTCTGTGTAATTAAAAAAAAATCATGAACCTGACTGATTTTAGTATCTAGTAGCTTCAAAATGAAGTGTGATATTGTAATGCCCAAGATTTTAATATCACCCCAAAACCAGAAACCGCCAGGGAGACCGAGTCACGCATGTAAAAGCAAAGGGCAGTTTTATTATGGCTTAGGCTTGCCGGGCCTAAGTTCGGTCTCACAGCCTTCACCAAAGCAGTGGATCCGTACCCGAACATGGGCTGAGTAAGGTTTTTATGAGGTTAAGGAAGGGGGAGTTACAAGAAATTGTGACATATGACCCAATCATAATGGTACAACAGTATTGGCAGCACCTTTAACCATACACATTGTTCAGAGCGTCCGTTACTTTTGGCGGGACCCAATTACAACATTTAGGGTATCTTTGAAATTAACCAATTACAGAGCGAGTTCAGGGTCTTATTCGGTATCGGGTTAACTTTAACATTAGGTCACAGGGTCCTATCTAAAGTTCCCATCTGCAGGTCTCACCCTTAGGAATGTGGGAAGAGGTAGCTGGCCTTTCCTGATTGGATACCGAAAAGTGGTCCCTTCTCTAGGCAATGTGTAACTGCCTAATGGTTCCAGACCGACTGACCTTAGGCCTTCTAGTTTAGAGGGGAAACAAAGCCTGTCATGGCGTCTGTTTGGTTCAGCCTTACTATATCTGTTTTTAGAGATTCACTTAAGTAGGGTGAAAGTTGGAGGGAACTTTAGGGAAGAAGGTTGAGGTGAAAGCAAATGTCCCTTCCAGAAAACCATGATTCCCCAATACCAAGGGGTAATATTTTGATGGTTCCTTCAAATGGTGGGGAGCACTACCTTGTTCTCTTGACATGCCCCTGGAAACATGTAGCACACAAAGAAGGAAATGGTGCATATTAAACCCAGAAAGCCAGACACCAGGTCCTCAGCAAGGAGTTTGGACCAAGCCCCTCATGTTGATGCTTGATTTAGAACCAGTAAAGCCAGACCCCTAGGCTTGGTCGGTGAGCACGCAGACGTGATTAAGGTAGAAGGAAAACAGAGGCCCATCTCAAACACTCTGGAATGAACCTTAAAAGAAGAGATGTTCAAAATAGACAGAAATCGAATCTGTTTCCAGTTGGCGAGTAGATCTTGGACAGATATTATTTGATTTTTTAAAAATTCAAGTATAGCAGTTCATATATCAGGAGGGTAGGTTAAAAATTATTTTATACAAATTAATAAAATGATAACATATCAGTTTGAATTTATTTAGAGTCTGCCTCATTTGATATTTGATGGTAAGAAAATGATCACTACTTTGGTAAGAATTGTCTTTTTTTCTAACCCTCAAGTTATGACAAGAGAGAATATGTGAACTCAACTAGTGTAATTATTATTTTTATTAATCAGAGCTAAGGCTGGCATTGCATGTATAGCCTAAACTAAAAATTATTTCCCTATGTAAAAGTATTATTTTATAAATGATGTATATATGCAATATATATGTAATACGCTATTATAGTAATACTTTTCTGATATGTTTGGATATAAAGTATTCGCCAGATGAAAATAATTTGAATAATTAGACATTTACTTTATCCTTATTGGTTTTTCGTTATTAAATATTTCACGAACATTAAAAAGCATGGAGAATAAGATAAGAAACCTCCATATGCTCATTACAGATTTGAAACCATCAAATTCCCAAACTTTATCAGTGTCATCAGAATCCTAATTTTGGTTTTAGATTTCCATAGACGATTTTAGTAGCTATACCAAATAATTATGTATTCAAAAACAATAGAAATCTTTTATGTTTTAAAAATTTATATAAAGGGGCACCTGGGTGGCTCAGTCAGTTAAAGTATCTGACTCTAGCTCAGGTCGTGAACTTGCAATTCGTGGTTTCGAGCCCCGCATCAGGCTCCGTGCTCACAGCTCAGAGCCTGGAGCCTGCTTCAATTCTGTGTCACCTTCTCTCTCTTCCCCTCCCCACTTACAATCTGTCTCACTCTGTCTCTCAAAAATAAATAAATGTAAAAAAAAAGTATATGAATTTTATTTTAGTTCACAGGTGTGCATGTGCACATGCACACACAAGTACCTTCTTAAACTTGTTTTTCCTCAAATTTATAGGTTTGCAATTTAGCATGTTAATACAAGTAGGTCTAGTCCATTCACCAACCATATACTATTCCATCAGATAAAGTACACATTATTTATCCATTCTCCAAATGATAGAAATTTGTGTTGATTCTGAATTTTCATTGAAGAAATATTGAAAATACGACAGAAATTCCCTTAAGACAGCAGGCTCTTAAGCAATTCTCATATGTGTCCCTTTGTCTCTATGTGTTATAATTTCTCTAAAATATACCTAGAAGTAAAATTGATGGTTCTGAGAGTATAAACATATTAGACCTTGTGAAAGTACCCTCCAAAGAAGACATATTAGTTTATCACCTATCAGCATCAATGCATGACCCTTCCCATGTTCCACATTCTTAACATATGACATTGTCAGACTTTTATGTGTTTGCCATCCTCATAGAATGCTGTGATATTTCACTAGGGCTTTTATTAGTTACCTATTACTGTTGTAACAAATTACCACAACCATGGTGGCTTAAAAACAATGCAATTATATTATTTTCAGTTCCGAAAAACAGAAATCCAAAATGGGTCTCAAATCCAAGGGTCAGTAAGGCTGCATTCCTTTGAGGGTTTCTACAGGAAAATTTGTTTCCTTACATTTTCTAGCTTCTACAGGCTGCCTCATTCCTTGCCTGTGGCACCTTCCTCCATCTGTAAAGCCAGCAGCATGACATCCAATTTTTCTTTGACTCTGACTTTTCTGGCGTCCTCTTCCATTCACAAGGATCCGCACAATTGGGGCACCTTGGTGGCTTACTCAGTTAAGCATCTGACTTCAGCTCAGATCATGATCTCACCCTTTGTAGGTTTAAGCCCAATGTCAAACTATGAGCTGACAGCTCAGAGCCTGAAGCCTGCTTTGGATTCTGTGTCTCCTACTCTTTCTGCCCCTCCCCAACTTGTACTCTGTCTCTCTCCCTCAAAACTAAACATTTTTTAAAAATTAAAAAAAAAAACCAACCACAGAAGGATCCTTACAATTACCTAAGACCGACTCCAATTATTCAGTATAATCTCTTAATCTCAAAATCCATTTATTATTTTTATTTATTTTATTTATTTATTTTATTTATTATTATTATTAATCCCATTGCAACATTAATTCCTCCTTGCATTGTAAATGAGCATATTTGCAGACTCTGGGGACATCTTTGGGGACCATTATTTTGTTCAATGGAGGTTTTAATTTTGTATTATCTTGTTTACCAATGAAATTGAATACTTTTACGTGTTTATTGACTATTTGAGTTTCATCTCTGTGAATTTACAGTATTTTGCAGAAAGTTTTTTTAATAAAAATTATCAAACCTCTTAGTATTTTCGTTTAGAATCATTTGTAAATTATATCTATTTCAAATAACATCTCCAAGACTCTGATTTGTCTTTTCCTTTCTTTTGATGTCTGTAATTCAGAAGTGCTGTTATTCTTAATGTTGTTGTTGCTTTAATATAGTCAAATTTATCACTGTCTGGTTTGTAGTTTTGGTGGCTCAAGAAATTTTTTCCTACCTTGAAGTTATATTTTCTGTACATTGCTTCCTGAACGTTTGAGGCTGTTATACTGAATGCAAATACTTTTGCATATTCATTTGGTTTACAGGAACTTGGTCATCTTTACTAGTTCTAATAGTTTATATGTAATGTTTATTGAATTTTCAAGTTATGCAATTATATTATCTTCAAATACGGTGGCTTTTTAAAGTTCCTTTTCAAATTTATACATTTTATATTTCATTTTTCTTACTGTGAACTTCAAAAACAATCTTGAATAAAAGTAGTAATGGCAGACACTTAAAGTTGCTTATGTTCAAAGAAATTATTTCTAAAATTTTGTCATTAAATATATTTCTTCTTGTGAGCTTTGGGTGGAGATCTATTATAAAATTAAGTGAATTTCCTCTGGTTATATTTTGATAAGAGTTTTGTCATAAACAGTTGTTAAGTTTTATTCAATAATTCTTCTATTGATTGATTTGTCTTAAATGGCAAGATCTCTTCCTTCTTATGGCTGCATAATATTCAAGAATATATATATAACCTTATATATTTCTTATATACTACACATTATATAAGATGTATATCACATATATACTATATGTATTACATTTTCTTTATCTCTTCATCACTGTACACTTAGGTTGGTTCCATATCTTGGCTATTGTAAATAATGCTACAATAAACATAGAGGTAGATACATCTCTTCAAATTAGTGAATTTGTTTCCTTGGGATAAATACCCAGTAGTGGAATTTATGAAGCATATGCTATTTCTATTTTTAATTTTTTTGAGTAACCTCCACACTGTTTTTCCACAGTGGCCGTACAAATTTACATTCCCACTGGTAGTGTATGAGGGTTCCTTTTTCTCTACATCCTCATGAACACTTGTTATTTCTTGTCTTTTTTACTTTATACATTCTGACAGTTGTGAGATAATATCTCATTTGTTTTTGGATTTGCCTTTCCCTGTTAATTAGTGATATTAATCATCTGTATCTCCTCTTTGGAAACATGTCTACTCAGGTCTTCTGACCATCTTTTAGTCAGATTGCTTGTTTTCTTTGGTATTGAGCTATGTTAAGTCCTTTATATATTTTGGATATTAACCCTTTATCAGATATATTATTTGCATATAACTTATTTTATTTAGTAGGTTACCTTTTTATTTTATTGGTGGTTTCCTTCACTTTGCAGAAGCTTTTTATTTTGATGTAGCCTCAATGGTTTATTTTCACTTTTGTTTCCTTTTCCTCAGGGGACCTATCTAGAAAAATGTCATTCTGGCCAATGTCAAAGAAGTTATTGCTTGTGTTCTCTTCTATATTTTATGGATTCAGGTCTCATATTGAGGTCTTTAATCCATTTTGAGCTTATTTTTGTGTAAGAGAGGGTGAGCAGGAGAGGGTCAGAGAGAGAGGGAGATGCAGAATCTGAAGACAGTCTCCAGGCTCTGAACTGTCAGCACAGAGCCCAAAACAGGGCTCAAACCCACAAACCATGAGATCGTGACCTGAGCCAAAGTCGAATGTTTAACCGACTGAGTCACCCAGGTACCCCTAAAACAACATTTCTGTACCAAATGGATAAATACCTAGTAGTGTGAATTGCTGGGTCACAGGGAAGCTCTATTTTTAATTTTTTGAGGAAACTCCACTCCATACTGTTTTCCAGAGTAGCTGCACTTTTTTGCACTAGCTGTGCAAAAAGGTTCCTCTTTTCTTCTTCTCTGCACCACTGCCAACATCTGACTTTCCTGAGTTACTAATTTTAGCCTCATACCACAGGTGTGAGTGGTGTTGAGCATCTTTTCATGTGTCTGTTAGCCATCTGGATATCTTCTTTGGAAAAGTGTCTATCATGTCTTTCGTCCATAACTTCATTGGATTGTTTTTCATGTTTTGAGTTTAAGAAGTCTTGATAGATTTTGTATACTAACTCTTTATCTGATATGTCATTTGCAATTACCTTCTCCCATTCCATTGGTTGCCTTGTTTATTGTTTCCTTCACTGTGCAGAAGCTTTTTATCTATGAGATCCCAATAGTTCATTCTTGCATTTGTTTCCCTTGCCTCTGGAGACATGCCTAGTAAGAAGTTGCTAGGATCGAGGTCAAAGGAGGTTGTTCCTCTTTAAATGTTTGTTAGAATTCACTTGTGAATTCCTGGTCTTTTATTTTTTGGCAATTTTTTTATTACCAGTTCAATTTTGTTACTAGTAACTAGTCTATTCAGATTTATTATTTCTTACTGATTCAGTTTTGGAAGAGTATATGTTTCTAGAAATTTATTCAATTCTAGGTTCTTGAAGTTGTTGGCATATCATTTTTTTTGCAGTATTCTCTTATAATCCTTTGTATTTCTGTGATCTCAGTCACATCTACTCTTTTGTTTATGGTTTTATCTAATTTTTTAAAAAAATTTTATGTTTATTATTTATTTTTGAGAGACAGAGAGAGACAGCATGAGCAGAGGAGGGTCAGAGAGAGAGAGGGAGACACCGAATCAGAAGCAGGCTCCAGGCTCTGAGCTAGCTGTCAGCACAGAGCCCCATGTGGGGCTCGAACCCACCAACTGTGAGATCATGACCTGAGCTGAAGGCGGATGCTTAACCAACTGAGCCACCCAGGCACACCTGGTTTTATCTAATTTAGTTCTTTCTCTTTTTTTCTTGTTGAGTCTCGCTAATTTTAGTCTAGCTAGTCAATTTTGTATAACCTTCCAAAGAACCAGCTCTTAATTTCATTAATTTTCTCTATTGTTTTTTAGTCTTTAAGGCATATATTTCTGCTTTGATTTTTATTATTCCCTTCTTTCTACCTACCCTCAGCTTTGTTATTTTTCTAATTCCTTTAGGTGAAAGGTTAGATTGATTATTGAGCTTTTTCTTTTTCTTGGGGTGGCCCTATATCACTATGTACTTCCCTCTTAGGATTGCTTTTGCTGTGTCCCAAAGATTTGGGACCATTGTGTTTCATTTTCATTCATCTCCACATATTTTTTAAAAATTTCTTCTTTGATTACTTCCTTGACTCACAAGTTGTTTGGTATCATGTTGTTTAGTCTCCAAGTGTTTGTGGAGGGTTTCCAGTTTTTTCCTTGTCATTTGTATCCACTTTCATACCACTGTGGTCATAAAAGATACATGGTATGATTTAAATCTTCTTAAATTTATTGAGACTTGTTTTGTGGCCTATCATGTGATCTATTCTGTAGAATATTCAATATGCACTTGAAAAGAATGTGTATTCTATTGTTTTTAGAGGGAATATTTCTGTACATAACAATGATTACACTTTTAATTGCCAAATAGTAAAAATAAATGTATATGTACATATATATATACAGTTACTGAATAAAATCTTTCTCAAATATATTCTATAGTTTTCTGTTTCTTAAAATAATACACATTAAATGTTATGACAGTATCTTTTAATTATTCAGGGTAACCAAATAATATTTAATAAGCTACGCTAGACAGTGTCAATATTTTTAAATTGTCTTTCTTCCTTCCTTTTTTGGGTTTGAATTTTATGTCATCAGTCTACAAGACACTAACTGCCTCCTGAAGTCATCTACCGACCCCCAGGTCATTCCATCTAAGCTCTGTAACATTTTAGTCCCGAGCGTACTATGAGTCTTTGCAATACAACAGCTGTCCTAATTCTTGGAGATATCAGCAATTACAAATGTGGTGCTCTTCATACCTAGCACTCTTAGTGCCTTGAAATCTTTCTTCACACATAATAAAGATCTCATTATCTTATCTTAATAAAGCCCTTGCTCTTGTCATAACCAAAGTCTAGAGCCTCATTCTCTTTCCAATTTTAAGTTTCATTCTCCAAAAAGAATCTCCTAGTATTCCAATTCTCTTTCTTGTACTATAATTTCCAGATTTTTTTGACCCCAAACTAATATACAATAGGAAGGTGATGTGACTGATGGAGAGACATCAATAGGCACAGTGTTTGAGGTATAATTAATGACAAAGAACACACAAGATTTACTAAGAAGCTAATGATGCTTAATCTTCAGGACAAGGTGCTTGCACAGGGCCCCTCTAGAGCCCTGGGAGGTATTGACACTATGTTCACATTTTCATGTTTTTATATAAAATACAAAAGTAAGTTTTTTAAAACACAACTAGCTCAGCTCATTGTTACTTTCCTCTCCAACAAGACATCACTAAAATTTGTAGGGTCCCAACCTACAGCCCAAACCTGCCTTTCTACTCTAGGCTTATTCCCACAATGTAAGAGTCCTCAACTCTCACATCTGAGCTCCATCTATACTTATACCCATCTCCAGTCCTACAAACATTGCTTCCTCTGAAAATGTAAGGCTTTGTACAACTGGAGTGCAGAAAGAGAGGATGCACCTGGGAGAGGCTTCTAGTTATGCCATTAGAAGCAGGCTTGAGGCTATGCAAGGTAGGGAGTTCCAGAGCTTTATGTGTCTGGATCATGGTGATGGAAATGTAGGAGTAAGAAGCAGGTTAGGCGCAGTTTTCAGAATGATACACTCAAAGTTTGCTAGACTGCCCTGTGGGGTGGGGCATATATGGAGAAAAGCCATAGAGATGCCTTCTAAACTACAGGTCCAGAACAGAGGCCCCAGTTGCTCAGGTCTAAGAATAGCATAGATCCAACTTCTGGTTCCAATTTCCCTCATATTAAATGGCTTTGGAATGGCCATAGGAATCTAGCTAAGAGGCCGTTGATTTGGGGATAAATATTTTTTATTTAGTGAAATTTGCATGTATGTAGTGTGAAGTCACTTCCAAGTATAGTTTAATCGATGCAGGCAATTCTGGTATAGAATTCATTTTCAAGAATCCCCCTCTACTCACTATACTGACTCACTCATTGAAGTAATACAAAAATGCAAGCCCAGGGGTCACATCATGAAATGATGCTCTGATACCTAGAGCTAAAATATGTAGAAGTTGGAGAGAAACAAGATTTGAGGAATACAAAGACAGAAACTAGTAGAAAGGAAACAAACTTTGAAATGACAGCCAGAAGAGTATCTGCAGGAAATTCTAAAATTACAATGCCTATGTGGTAGAATCATGACAGAGATTTTCCCAAATTTGACAAAATACTAAACAATATTCATGACATCGCCAATAAGTTATAAAGCCAATATAAACTTTTAAAAACCATTGATAATAAAAAACGTTAACCAACTATGCTACAGGAAAGATTAACCTAACTTCCTACTCTCTCCAAAAAAACTCTCCAGAAACTATAAAATCATTGCCACATAAAGAGATGATCGGAGACCAAAGATGTAGGGAAAAAGAAGTGTTAAGGTATTATTTTTCTTGAGATTTGCGATGTGTGTAATATACATCAGCTTTTAAATTTTGTAATTTATTATAACATCTTCATCAAATTAGATATTTTTGTATCCAGCAGTTTATGTTCTTTGTCTTAAAAAGGGCTCCAACATTACATAAGCTTCAGGCCCCATAAAATCTGAATCCACCTCGACAAAGACTAAGGAAATACATCAGCTTGAAGGTGAAAATCAGAGCAGAAGATAGTACAATATGCTCTCAGGGCAATATAACATGCTTCCCAAGACGCCAAAGTTCCTCTGGCAGAAGCAGTGCTGTTCCAGATGTCACTTGCCCAGGGAGGATTTCACCAGACACGAAAACCTCATCTTGACCGCCTTCCTGGGGACAAGGCTACATGTCCTGTGCTTCCCAGAGACTTCACCTAACTGTTCTGGAAACTCTGCTAACAGGCCTGTGTGCCGATCAGATCCTAATAGCTGGTGCAGACCAATACACATAAACCCACATTCTTTTATTTTTGCTGCAAAATTTGGCAAATCAGAGCTTAGCTTTAGGCATAATTCTCAGCAGCCCCAGGCTTTAGGTCAATCTGAAGACCTCACTTGTGTTGTCCCCCTAAATATTCTTCCACTTTAATGGTGAAAAGGATGCCCTTTACAAAACAAAACTTAAGAAAAACATCAAATATCTTCAAGATACTTCACATGGTTTTTGGATCCTATTTTTTATCCCACTTTCAACAGAGAAATATAATGAATGAGAATGAAATTTGATCTGGGTCTAGCAGTTAGATTAGATCAGAAAGCAGACACTTTCAAAGTCCATTGCTGCCTACAAAGCATACAGGAGATCACCACACGGTGACAATGTTCATCTTTACTGTATGTTATTGTGGCCAGACTTTCAGAATCAGTGTCCAACATTGATGCATCTTACTTGTCTATTTCATAGGCAAATGGGTGAGTCCCTGAGTCACTTGGACGGCAAGAAGTAAATTAAGAGAGATAAAGAGAGGAAGAGCCCTTTTTTTTTTTTTCAATTTACAGACTCACAGCACCTTAAATAGTAAGCAGCACTCAATCTGGAGAAAAAGATCAAAACAGATCCAAAGTCTCCGCCATCCTGTCAAGTTTTTTTTTTTCATACCAAATCAGACAAAGCTTGTGGCCATTATTAAATGTGTGTGAGGCTGCTAGCTAGAAGCCATTGAGGTATTTTGCCCTACTTTTCTCAGCGTCTGCCACTGGAGCTATCACTGTAACTGACAGGAGCCCTGTACTCTCTTGCCAGAAGGCAAAACTAGTCCAGGGAGCGGCACTCAGAGTGATTGCACATTCTTTCCTTGGAGCTATGACAAGAGCTGATCTGCGCTGCCAAGTCCACTTATGCAGACCATCACTGCCCCCTTGTTTCTCAGAGCATGCTAGAAGCCCTGACTTCTTAAGAGAATGCCGAAATAAATCTGCTGTGTTAAATAAGGATGAGCATGGATTTATACATTTTATTCTAAGAGCTCAGACAAGTCATATCTCAGACTGTGTCTAGTAAATAATTATTTATAGAGTGAATAAATTCTTCCCCTAGAAAAAATACAGGGCAATGCTGCCAAGCTAATCAACTTAAAATGATTATGTAAATTGAATAATTTCATTTTTCTTTTAGTCTAGCCTTTCAAGTGACTATAAAGGGACATCAGCTGACTTCGTACCTCCTTTCCCCCCTTTTTACAAAGCCTATACCCTTGCAGTTAAATTAGCATATTTTCTTACTTAGCTTATTAATCTAATGCACTCAAAAGATTCAAGTGAGGAAAAATGGCTGTGTACTGAAGGGCTACCTTGCCTTTAATGTTAAATTATCATCTGCTAATAATGGCATGCACAAAAGCTGCAGAATAAGTCATTAATTATTTTATGAGTTTCTCACTTAATAAAAAAGAAATACTAAGTGAACTTAGAATGTTGCTTAGAAGCTTATTTTAATACATTCCTAATATAAATTCATAAATAAGAATTCAGTGGGGGCACCTGGGTTACTCAGCCTGTTAAGCATCCAACTCCTGGTTTAGGCTCAGACCATGATCTCAAGCTTCATAGGATCAAGCCCCTCATCGGGCTCTTTGCTGACAGCACATAGCCTGCTTAGGATTCTCACTCTCTCCTTTTCTCTCTAACACTCCCACTCTCATGCACATGCTCTCTCTCTCCCTCAAAATAATAAATTTTTAAAAATTTTAATGGAAATTATAGATTTATTTTTCTTTTAGATTATTAAAATATTTTTGATTCTTTGTAAGTCATATTGAGTAATCAGCCACTATTCTTTGATATTGAGAAAAATCACTTCACTAACTATTTTCACGTAGTGATTCATTCTTTAGGCATTAAAACCCTCTCTTGCATGTTTACAAAGACATCTAGTCTTCTAATTAATTTCATATGTTTGGCACAATGTAACAATACACAGCATATAATACTGTGAATCTCAATAGTTCTGGAACTTAATGCATCCTCAGACATCATTCCTTCTTTTTTGCAAATGAGGAAACTGGGGCTAAAAGAAGTCCTGTGACTTACCCAAGGTCAAAGAGTTCCGTTACTACAGGTGGATGCTAGAATGGAGTCCCTCAACTTTCCGTCCAGTGCTTCTCCATTACAACGCAGCACACACATTACGACGGAGGCCTTGGGAAAGAAAAATTGATTTCAAAATATAAACATGTGTTGGTTTGAAAAATTGTTAAAGAAGTGCTGTTCAGCTAGTTAACATTAGATTAAAATTTGATCCAAATAACCAAGAAAATTTCAATTAGTAATTTTGATGACTCCTTACCATTTTAATAATTTACTACAAGATAACTTTAAAAAAACTAATAATATCTAAAAAATTGCCCCACATAAATGATTCATTTATTCATGTAAAATGTTTAATGCAAAGTGTTTAGTTTGTCTTATACCTTAAAATAAATGCTGACCAATAAAGTGTTTATAATGGGTATGCCTTGTTATCTAGATTTCAAGTGAATGTATTTAAGTTTGGATAGACTTATAAGAGAGATATGTGTTGGTATTAGAAAGTAAATCAATAATAAATTGTTGTTTAAAAAAAGAGAAAGAATTACAAATGGCTTTAATAAAAATGAAATAAGTAGACCATGTTTGAATCATCAATTAAAATGATTACTAATTTAGTTATAGACATTTTACTATTGATTTTTCTCCCACAATGAGCTACATGTGGGGTAAATATGATGTGGTGTGTAAAATTATTAATGTAATGTAATGTAATATGGTATGTGAGACCTTTGAACTTCTCTTTTAAAAAGATTATCTACAATAAATTCTAAGTTAAAATACTCTGTGCATGAAGATGATGCTAATTTCTTAATTTGCTTATATGAAATTTAGCCCAGGAGGATAATCTAAGAAATTCAAGCACTCAATAGAGTTTGTGTTCTCATTTGCATAATTTATCCTTACATCTAGCTGGATATCTGGAAACTTTCCAGTCTCCTGTCCTCATGTTCCTCATTATGAAAAATTATTTACCTCAAAAAATGCAAATCATTAGTCTGCAGTAAAAGTTTACATTTATAAAAGAAATTTTTGTTAGTAGCATAGAGTTGGTGCTGTTTTTAAAAAGCAAGAGTTCTCAATATAAAACAATTTAAGATTACTCAAAGTCATTTATTTTATTCATTTTGAGAGAGAGAGAGAGCAGGGGGCAGGCAGAGAGAGAGGCAGAGAAAGGGAGAGAGAGAATTCTAAGCAGGCTCCACACTGTCAATGCAGAGCCTGATGTGGGGCTCTGAACTCACGAACTGTGAGATCATGATGTGACCTGAAATCAAGAGCCAGATGTGTAACCAACTGAGCCACCCAGGCACCCCACTCAAGGTCACTTTAAAGTCAATAACAACAAAACATTACCATGTCTTATAAGTAATCCCCAAAATAACAATTCATTCAGTAATCAATAATTTTTGATATATCAAAAATGCTCGACTTTAATATATGTTGAAAATTTCAATATGAAAAATATTGACTCAAAACGGAATCCCTGCTTTTACTTTGTTTCTTCCAATCTGTCCTGTCTCCAGTATCCTCAGAGTCCCTGAATGTAGCCACAATACAGCCAGGTGTTTGCAACTAAAAACCACTAGATTCCCTCTACCTTCCCAAAATCCACTAGCAAATGTATCAGTTAGCCAAAATAAACAATAAACCCTAATCTATGTCCCCATAATTTAAAAAATAAGCTTCAAAATACTGTTCCTGCTTTTGTTCTTGATTCCCTGAAGTTTGTTTTCCATGCAGCGGCAAGAGTGATTCTCTGAAATCATCTTTGAATCCTGCACACATGTGACTAACACCCCTCGAAGGTTTTCTGTTACATTTGGGAAAAAAAATTACAAAAATTTATCGTGGCCTTATCTTATCTGTAATTACAGAACCCTGTAATCTTACCAATGTCTTTCTTACTCCTGTTAAGCACATTTCCTCCTTTCTGACATTTGCACGTGCAATTTTTTCCTTCTTTTCTCTGCGTGGCAAGTTCCTTTTCTGTGGCCATATCTCAACTGAACTACCTCCTCCTCAGAAAGACCTTCCCTTTCACCTCTATTTAAAGTAGGTTCTTTGAATCCAACCCACTTGATCCACGCCAAACCCATATGCTCCGCCCCCGTATGATTTGTGAAGGTCATTCACCTGTCACAGTCAGTAATTCTTTAATCTGATTGTTTCCTGCTTATGGATCAGCTTCTCTCCCACCCTGACTGTAACTTCTTTGAATGAAGGAACCATTTCTCCATAAGTTTTCAAAGTATTTCCAATGTTTAGCAAATGTAATTAGTAAATATTAGTTAATGACTACTTGATAAAGATGTGGGTAAAATGCTAAAACTCTGCAATATTTAAAACTTTTCATGCTCATAAAAATAAAACCATAGTAAGGTTTCAACATAAAGAAAGAATTTCCATAGGTAAAAAAACTCTTAAGACTGAGCAGAATACATCCTATTTCTCTTTCTATGTGTTGTTGACTGTTCAGGATATTTTTAATGGAATCTTCCACAGGTATTGGAAGTTAACAAAGAATTCAAATGAAGTCTTTTTTGAGGTCCTACATATCTTTGGCTATTTAACGCCAGAAAAATTTTCTTCAAATAGTTGCATCTTTTGGGGAATAGCAATTTCAAGATAAAATAATATCCAGTCACAATTGTCAGGTTATTCGTAAATTGTGATGGATTTTTGCTGATAATGGTAAGCCCCCTGTAAGAGGCCTACTTTGGTGATACAGCTGGCAAGACTTAGAGAGCTGTCTCAGGCGCTGGACAAGAGGGTTTCCTTAGGATGAAGCTAATTAAGCCACACAGGGGCTCTAATCCCTGAACTTGCCCTCATTAGCACCATGCTGTAACCAACAAACTCAACTAGCCAGACAGACTGAAGGCCAAACACTCCTATTGACATTCCACCTCTCATTTTCAATCAGAGAGGAATCAGCTTTTGATATTTACCAAAAAGCTCGGTGATAAACTCCACAAATTAATCAAACAGGTACTTCAAATGGGATCCCAAAATAACAGTTCCAACACCTTTAGACTTGCAGATAAGGTCTGTTTCACTGTTCTCTGAATTATACCATTTCTCAAATAAATTTTGCTTCAGTTGGAAAATTCATGACTAAAGCACAAAGGGCTTCATTTAGCATATAACGAATATAAGATAAGGATAAAGACAGAAAAATGTCCCCCTAATCTATTTGACATATTAAAATTCAATAAATACTATGGTTAATGTCACTGATTCATTACAGTGCTAGTTTTCTCTGAAATATTTTCCTAAAAAGTGAACAATCACACATGTATGTATATATGTTATGTATATACAAATAAAAAAGAAAATACAGGGTATTATTAATATGTGTAGTCCCCATAATCTGAATGCTATGATTATACTAAGGCAACAGGTGAAAGAGTATCATACTGATTGCTTTCAATAAATGGGCATTCTACTGTTTCAGGAGCTCTAAAACTTGTGTTGTTTACGTCACTTGCATTCTTTCTGTTACTTATTTTGTGCTTAAGTGAACATTTTTACCCTTGGTGATTGGCAAAAAGAGTATAACTAAGAGTCCTAAAACTTTCACAAAGAAAACAATGGAAGAATTATTAGGCTAATATTAAGTTTTATAGCACATCAGGGAAGTAATATAAGAAGTAACAGGTGGATCACAGAGAAATTAGGAAATTGTTGAAGAACTCTGACATTTTGATGTACATAATGAAAATCATTGCAGTCTGAAATAGAATAATGAACAATCCAAAAGTCATTAAAATGGTATCTGGATGAAATTTCAGGCAAGATCATGTCATGATTTTAGAGGATTTGAAGTAAACCCAAGAACCAACAAAAAAGATACTAGAAACTACATCTTCTTAGGGACTATGTTGTATTGTTCATGTACATCCCTCCTATTTCTAAAAATGCATTCCTTATGCTAAGTAAGATATGTCTACACGGTTAGTAAGAGAGCAATACAAAAGCTTTCAACAATGCTAATATGAATTTAGATAATCTGAAAAGCTTTATCAAAGAATCAAAAGAATAAATATTTCATTAGAAGAGAGACCTTGTGGTTTTAAAAGAATTTTTATTAATATTTTGGCTTGACTTTCAACTTTAGACATGACAGAGTAACTGGCATCATGGCACCTCCATCATAAATAGAAATAAAATTGAACAAAACACATGAAGCAACTGTTTGCAGTCTTTGTACAAAACATAGTACAGGATGGTGATATCCAATTACATACTGTTTACAAGAGATATATTTAAGTATGAAGACACAGACAGGTAAAAATAAAAGAATGAACAAAGATATGCAAATAATTAAGGCTGGAATGGCTATGTTACCATCAGAAAAGCAGACTTCAAGATAAGGAATATTACCAGAGATAAAGAGGGATATTTCATAGTAATAAGAGGTCATTTCATTTAGAAGACATAAATATGCATACAATAAAAAACAGAATTTGTAAATATTCACAAATATCATAGAACAACTTAACTTTTTTTCAATAATTTTCTGAATTGGTTAAAAAGTCGAAGGAAAATCAAGAAGAGTATATAAAATTTGAACAATGCTAACAGCCAACATAACCAAATTGATAGGTTGAAGAGCATTATCCTCAAGAACTGCAGAGGATATAGAATTCTTTTCAAATGTACCAGGAATTTTGCCAAGATAAACATTTTTTTTCAAATGCATGGGAGATATTTGCCAAGACAAACTAGATGCTAAACCAAAATCAAATCTCAATAAAATTCAAGGAATTGAAATCATAAAGTATATATTCCCCATTAAGGAGTAAATTATAAATGATTAACAAAATGATATTTGGGAAATCTCTAAATGTTTTTAACTTAAACAGTATATTTTTAAGTTATCCATAAGTCAAAGAAGTGTTCACAAGCAGATTCAGAAAATAGTTTAAACTGAATAAAACAACCACATACCCAAATTTGTAGTATGCAACTAAAGTAATGTTCACAGGGAAATGTATAGCTGCCAATATTTATTAGTTAGAAAGAAAGGCTTAAAATTGGCGGTAATTGAAAATGTCCACCTTAAGATTGTAGAAAAGTAGAGCAAATTAAACCAAAGGAAAGTACAGTGAAAGAAACAGTGAAGATGTAATTGAGAATCAGTAAAATAAAAAAAAAACATACAATAAGTACAGAAGATCAATGAAATCTAAAGTTGGCTTTTGACAGCATCAATAATTGATAAACACCTAAATAGACTGATCAAGAAAAAAAATAGAGAACACACAGATTAATTATGTCAGGAACAGAAATGACCAATTTGCAGATCCCATGTTCAGTAAAGGAATATAAGAGGATATTATAAACAACTTTATGGCAATAAATTTCTCAATTTAAGTGAAATGAACAAATTATTGAAAGACACAACTTACTAAAGCCTATGCAAAATAGACAGAAAATTGTTTTAGCTCTATATAAGCCACATATTAAATATTTTAATTTGTAAATTTAAAATAAAACAAAAGTTTCAAAAAAAAAAAAGAAATCCAGGTTCAGGTGTAAATTCTATCAAAAACTTAAGATACAACTAATATTACACAAAGTGTTTCATAAAAATAAAAATCAAGGAGAGAACTTTTCCAAAATCATTTTATGAGGCAAACTAACCCTTAAATCTAAACTGGAAAAAGTTACAAGAAAATGTTTATCCCACGTAAACATATAAAAAAATCCTTAACAAAATATTAGCAAACTGAATCTAGCAATATATCAAAAGAGTCATTATTGAATGGGTTGTATCCTGGAGCACCTGGGTGGCTCAGTCGGTTAAACATCAGACTTCAGCTCAGGTCATGATCTCATGGTTTGTGCCATGTGCTGACAGCCCAGAGCCTGGAGCCTGTCTTCACATTCTGTCTCTCTCTCTCTCTGCCCCTCCCCTCTCTCACTCTCTCTCTCTCTCTCTCTCTCTCTCTCTCAAAATAAAATAAAGACATAAAAATATTTTTTAATGAATGGGTTGTATCCCAAAATGCAATATTAGTTTAACATTTGAAAAATTAATCTAATCAAATGTTCCACATTAGCAGAAAAAAGAATTATACGGTCATCCCAATAGATGAATAAAAAGATTTTAATATAACATGTCCTGTTTATGACAGTTTCAGCAAATAATTAATTGAAGAACATTTCCTTAAATTGATGCAGTATTTATATTAAAAAAACAAAACAAAAACTACTAAAAGCATCATAATCATGCCATTTATTGATGAGAAATTGAATGTTTCCTCCCTAAAATTAGAAACAAGACAATAATATCCATTCTAACCATTTCTAATCAACATTATACTAGAAGCACAAGCCAGTGAGTATAATAAGTTAAGAAATCAAAGTAAAATAACCCAGAGTCAAAAGAAAAATGTAAATCTGTCTTTATTCACAGATGACATGATTATGCATATAGAATACCAAGAAACATTAAAAATCAAATAAACCTTTTTAACTAATAAGTAAATTTATTAAAGCTACATAATAAAAGGTCAATAAATAAAAATAAATTGCTTTCCTATGTATCATAAAAACAATTTAAAATGAAACTTAAAGTCCAATAGGATCAAAAACATACAATAAGGATAAAAACAATAAAGATGCGTAAAATGACTATCCTGACAATAATAAAACATTACTGAAAAAAAATTAAAGAAGTCCATAATTAAATGAAAAAATATACCATATTTATGTAGCAAAAGATTCAATATTATTAATATTTATAAATTTATTAATTATCCCCAAACTGATATATAGACTTGATAGTGTCCGAAGTCCCCGAAGACTTGTTTTTCAATATTGACAAATTGAATTTAAATTTTATATAGCAATAAAGAAGAGCCACTGAGACATGTGGGTGGTTCAGTGAGTTAAGTGTCAGACTTCGGCTCAAGTCATGTTCTCAAAGTTCTTGAGTTCAAGCCCCACATGGGGCTGTGCACAGAGTCTGCTTAGGATCCTCTGTCTCTCTCTCTCTCTCTCTCTCTCTCTCTCTCTCTCTGCCCCTCCCCCATCTCTCTAAAAAATAAATACTCAAAAAAAAAAGAAGAAGAAGAAGAAGATCTACAAGAGCAAAAACATACTCTTGATAAAGAACAAAGTTAGAAGACTTACAATACCTTATTTAAAGGCTCACACAATAAGCAACAGCAATCAAGACAGTATAATATTGACATCAGGATCGGTGAAGAGCTAGGGAGAAAAGAAATAAGCACTTGCTTATATGGTCTTTTCAATAAAGACACTAAAGGAACTTACTGGGAAAAGGAAAATCTTTTCAACTAATAGGACTATATAAACTGAAGAAAAATAAGCTTAAACCTATATCTCATACTAAGCACAAAAATTAGTTTGACATGAACTGTATACCTAAATATAAAATTTAAAACAATAAAGCTCCTAAAAAATTATTTAAATGAATATCTTACTGACATTTAGGTAACAAAGAATTTTTTAGACACAACCAGAAGAAACCAATACTAATAAAACACTGATAAACTAGACTTCACAAAATTGAACAGTTCTTCCAAAGATGTCTGCACTGGTAAGCACATACTGAAAGGAAATATTTGTGATACATTCATCTGACAAAAGATTTGTATCCAGAATATATTTTTAAAGCTGTACCTTAATTTAAAAAATGAACTTAAAATAAAAGACATGAGCAGATAGTTCACAAAAGAATATGTACAAATAACCAATGAAAACATTAAAAATCTGTTCAACATCATCTTATATTAAGGAATATAAACTAAAACTCTAATAAGGTACCCTTATACACTAACCAGAATGGATAAAATTATAGACCTACACCAATATCATACTATAGCAAAAATGTGGGAACTTTCATGCATTGTTGATAGAGGGGAAAATGATTAGGAAATTTCCTATAAAGTTAAATGTATATTTACCTTATGATCCACCAATTCATTTCTGGGTGTTTCCTAAAATAAGTGAAAATATATGTCCACAAAATCACTTATACAAAAATTTTCACAATAGGTTTATTTGCAATAATAAAAATATGGAAACAATCCAAATGTCCATCAACTAAGAGTGATATATTCATGCAATGGAACACTACCCAACAATAAACAGAAATAAACTACTGATGCCAGAAACAAAATGAAATAAATCTCAAAAACATTATGCTGAGTGAGAGAAGCTAAATATTTTAACTTAAACTCCATCAGAAGCTTCCAATGACCTAACCTATGAGGTGTAGTAAAATCTGCTTTGTATTAAAGCCTAGGGTCTCTATAATCAAGTTCCAGCTTTATCAATCTCCGCTACTCTGAGCACTCCTATGGTTTCAGCAATATGAAACATATTCCAGGAGTTTGCAAACTCTTTTGTAAATATAGCAAATATTTACATGACTTAAAGGTCGTGTAGTCTCTGTCACAAAATTTCATCTCTGCAACTGACGTGCACAAGCTTCTCTAAGCAATAGATAAACAAATGAGCATGTGAGTGTTTTGATAAAACTTTACAAAAACAGGTGACGGGATGGATCTGGCCTGCAACCTAAAGTTTGTGACTCCTACAGTATTTACCAATCCCATCATATAACGCCACACTGTTCCATACACAAAAGAGTACCTACTAAGTGATTCCATGTTAAAATAGACAAAACTAATCCACAGTTCATTGATACTGAATCCGGTTGCCTCTGGGAGTTGCCTGAGAAAGGACACAAAGGAACCTTTTTGGATGATTGGACACTTTATTCTTGATAGGCATAGGGTACGTGGGTGTTAACATTTTTCAAAACTCAGGTTATGCATCAATAAAAAAAGAACACAAGCAAAACTTACACTTGTACATTAAGTAAAACACAATGCAAATAAATACTAAAGTCTAGAGTTTACCCTTAGTGTTTTAAGTATTATGTAACTACAATCTATTATAGAGATTTTAACTATATGCAGTTAAGAAAAACTCAAATGTTTTCCTCAAGTTTATATAATAATTAAAATCTTGTACAATAATGAAAGCTCATTTTGGGTGTGCCTGAGTGGCCCAGTCAATTAAATATCAGATTCTTGATTTCGGCTGAGGTTGTGATCTCATGGTTCATGGGATTGAGCCCCGTGTGGGACTCAGCGCTGACAGCATGGAGCCTGATTGCGATTCTCTCCCCCTCTCTCTCTCTGCCCCACCCCTCCACCTCAAAATAAATAAATAAGCTTAAAAAACTTATTTTGGACAAATTTCAATATTAAAAATATTACATGAGGTAATACAATTTTATTCTTATTGTATAAACCAAGCAGATTAAATAAATCAGTATTTATACAGAATTTCTAGGGAGTTGCAACTTTTTACTACTAGAAATAGAGAAATCAAGTGGAAGGCCTGAATAAGACTCAAAAAAAAGGTTGCCATCATTTAAATATGTATTTTAAACGTGCTACTGTTTTATATATGTATATGTGTGTATACACACACACACACACATTTCTATATGTATATGTGTATACCTTAAGGGCATGGATTTTGAAGCCTATGTTTGATTTTGACTCTACCACTGACAAGCTGTATGACTGTGGGTAAGTAATGATCTTTTGATTTCTGAGCTCCTCTTGTACAAAATGTAGATAATAATAATATCTAACAGATTTTTGTGCAGAATTTATGAGGTAATACAATGAGAGATTTTTAGAGCAATACTTTAGACATATCGTGGGTTCTATAAAAGTTAGCTATTATTCTTCTTATCTGATATGACCATAGATGAAGATAGGGATATTGGTAAGGAAGTAAATATGGATATGGATAGAGAAAAATACTAATACCATTTAAATAGTGGTCTTCCCTCTGTGGTGGGATTGTTGCTAACTTTTAAATACTTTTATGCTTTCTAAATGTCCTCAATAGAGATTTTTATATTCAAAAAATTAAATCTTAAAAAAAGAATGGTATTTCCCCAAATCCCAGGCAAACATTCCAAAGCCTTCCAAGGTAGTACGGGTGTCCTTGAGAGAGCAGACATCATCCTAAGTCAGTTCTGTGCTGTAACTGCGAAAATATCCCCTCAATAATTAAAGCATTAGCCAGTTGGCCTTTTCCATAAAATCATAACAGAAATGGCTGATCACCACATTATGTAGGAAATTCTGTATCCCATGGCTGGAGATTAATAGAATGGCATATTCCATTGACATTGTCATACTAAGCAACAATGTTCTCTCCATGCAGCCACAGAAGTGGGTACGCTGTTCTGAGCCAATCTAAGGTGATTACCACGGAAACAGCACTCATTTCACTAACAGCAAGGCATATTATCCTTCATGCATGGTGTAGCATCCAAGTTTAATAAGATTCTGAAAGTGAAACTGAGGACATTTGGGAAAAGGACCCTAAATTCTGTGGAAGTATTTTGTCACCTCTTATTTGTTTATCACTTGTATGTCAAATGGCCATCGCAATTATGCTAATGAATCAATTTACTAGAAGGGCAAGTAGATACACCATAACAGAAAGAAGGCAATGTTGATATTACAGACTTGAAAGTTTGATTCAAGTAGTAAAAAGATCATCTCTCTTATGTTATTATAATCATTCCACAGAGGGGGGTGAAAAACAGAGGACAGTTTATACTAGGATGGCATAGATAAATCAGAAAGCAGCATTTTGAATTATAGTTTTGGTGAGGTTAAGCAAGTGTCAAAGATCAGGAATGCCTTTGGTATTAAGGAGTATTCTAGGGCCTGGGATAGCCAGCCCACCCCACATTCATTGTGCTCTTTCTAAAAGACAAATCTTTAAAGCATAAAACCCATCAGAAACTCTACCATCATGTACAGGACAAAGGGGAAACTCTTTTTACTTTATTAGCAGGCAAGAACCTCCATCATGAGGCTCTGGCTTTATTTACCTCCATTCCAATCAGCCCTCCTGGGGCTTCCGCAATATGATGGTACTTGCTGATCCCTTACTTAACATCTTGATTTTCTATGTAGCAGTATCTCAGCACTTGTTTTGCCTATATGAAATGTCCCTTTCTCTTTTGTTCCTTTGGACTATTCCTACTCATCCTTTATAATTAAGTTTTTAAACTTTCCAAATGCCAGACAGAGTTAATCTCCCCACTTTGTGCTGCTCATACATTGCATGTGGGTACCACATTAACAGAGGGATTATTGACATATGTCTTTGTCTCCTATAAAACTATGTGCTTCTGGAAAGCAGAGCAGAAATTGTATCTTAATTACATTTGTCTCTCTCCACAAGGTACATAGATGTTGTATAAAAAATTTATTAAATATTGACTTGAATAAATAAACCAGGAAAATAGTCAATACTATTTTTTAAATCATCACAAGATTAAATTCAGACGGAAACTATAGATTTATAAAGGGAGGCACAAAACTAAATCACTTAGTGGCCATGAGCCTTGTTTTTCTAATGCTTCATCAAATTTATCTTTGTAAACTAAAAATTTCTCGTCTATAATCCTTCAAGGTTTAGGGTATGACTTAAAGTAACATTGCTTCTTTGACCTAATTGATCCCCCAACATCCTAAGAAAATCATGATAACAACCAAAGTGGGAGACTGAGGTCAGACAAGAGTTTCTCATTTGAATGAACTGAGGTTATTGAATGGTGGGTGCATTCTACTTGCAGACGGGCAGCTTTCCACACACATCTCACAACTACTCAAGGACAGACCATCATACCAAGATTTTTTGGAAGTAATTCAACATCTAGTAAAGGTTAGTTTTCTAGTTATCATTCTGTTTGACTGAAATGGGATCAACATAGTCTTTCTGAATTTTTAAAATTATAATGGAAAGTTTCAGATGTGACATATTTTCTTCTTTGAGTAGTTTGATATATCTCAATTAGTCTCCCCACAATCCCTCTCCCCACTCTTGTCCCACCCAATTAGAAGAGGCCAGAGCCTAGTCAGGAATTCCAGCTCTCTCCGACTAATAGCAGTCCCTAGATTGGCATACATGGAACCCCAATTCCATAGGATGTTAATATTTATTATATGAAAAGAGGATTCCATGATCAAATAAGCATAGTATACAGTAAAAATGTTTCTTTCACTAGGACTCGTCAGAGACATTAATACATTAAAGTACATCATAAATCTCATATCTCAATATACATAATGTATTATATAGAAATTACTGCACATATGAGTATGTGCATTTTTTTCAGGCATCTCTCAAAGTACTAGTGATCTACAAAATAGACTTTGAGAAATTCTACTCTGTCCCCCAGAAGAAGTATGTAAGGACTGTGAGATATTTCAAGATATATGGCAATCTGCTTTCAGTATGACAAGACATACAAGGGAAAGACCACAACTGGCACTGGAACATCTTACCAAAGTAATTTGTGTCTTCCAAAAAAGAAATGTATATAAATGTGGACAGTAGGAAATTCAAGCATCTTTTCTTAAGCACATTTTAGTTATTTTTCCAAATGAATAAAGAATGGACCCAATAACAGATAAAGTATATATCTATAGGAGTTAAAAAATAAATATAACATTAAGATGAAGACTTTTGGAGTGAGAATTAGGAAGATGGAAAATACACCATCTCATCTAAAATTGTTAAAATTTCTTATTCAAGGGTAATTTATATACAAAAAATATTATACTGGATTGTTTCTAAATTAAAATACAAACAATTATCACAAGTGCATCCATGAGTTTTTCCTTTGGAATGCTAACTGAGTCATATTCTACATAGGATGTATGTGAAGGTTCTTACCTGTGTGTGAGCACAGATATGGAAATGAAACCTGCAAGGGAAGCAAACCCTGGGCACCAACAATGAAGAGTGAGGAAGGCAAAGCATGGAGTAGCACAGACTAAGACAGACTTGAGATCTAAGATGAGGTGCTGAGAATTCAAAACTTGGATAGGCAATACTACTCAAAATTCCACATGATTAATTGGTTCAAATCTGCCATTGGATAGAAAATATTCATCCAGTTAAAAGGGGCTCAGCAGCAAGACTTCATTTTGACATAAGAGAAACTGGTTAAAATTAAAAAGTCTTCACATCCTAGGAATGCTGGAGATTACTATGACCTTAAAAAAAATCATAGAAAAAGTCCTGAATTTAATTCTCTATTCTTCCACTTCCTAGAGGCTTTGGGAAAAGTTCCTTGTGAGAAACTCACAGGAGTTATTATTATTATCTTATGTTATGTTATTATATTATACAATTAATAATATAAATTAATTGTATTATATTATTATTATTAAGTGAAATAATGCATGAATTAACTAGGGCCATTCCTACCACTCAAAAGATGGTTAGTAAATATTAGCTAATACTACCATTGTCAAGTTTCCAGAAGAGTAATTTGAGATTGAGAGAAAGCAGAGACCTACTTGTATTAAATACTCAAAGAGGATATAAATCCAGAACTTGCATTGTAGGAGTCCTTTGATCAGAATAGGAGTCAAGAGAAAAACCAAGATGCAGTTTAGAAGTCCAGAGAACAACACTAGCCCATGTTCAGGGTCCAGTTTGCAGCCAAGCATCTCATGTTTAACGTCAGGTCTCAGTGCTCCTTGTAAAGGCAGTCATTCTGGTCAACCTTGACAAGAGTGATCAACAATGCTGTATTCTCTATCATCTCTCTCTCTCTCTCTCTCTAATCTATCTATCAGCTATCTATCTCTTAAAAGTATAGTTAAGGTAAGCATTCATAAATTTGTTTCTTCAGGGTGAGGTACAAGTACAGTGCACAACACAGAACTGAACATGACCTGCATTTGAACACCAATGAGCAGTTAGATCACCTTCAACAACCCAAGTAATATGCTAGTTTTAACTTTTAGGCTTTCGAAGGTGGAAGAAATACCTGCTTAATGCAGGACTTGAGCAAGAACTATGGCAGGACAGAGACTGTAACTGAGGGATGTCTAAGGATCTCACTGTCTAAGAATGAAAACAGTACAGGCAGACAAAAAGGAGCTAGACTTTGTTCACTTCCTGTCTCACTAAATAAAGTCCTGACCTTTTTCCAACGACTTTTGGTGTTTGAGGCTCTCGACCAACTCTCCTCAGTTCTCTCTGATACTTACGGTTCTTCACTGGGCTGAGAGTTCATAGAGTCACCCAGCAAGTCTGTAAGTTAATAGTGCCCCAATCACTACTGATAGGATCGCTAGTATAAATTCCTGGATCATGTGAATGGCAGGTCAATGCAAATGTAGAAGATGGCATACGTCATTGTGAAGTACAAACACAGAGACACACTCATCTTGGAAACACTCTCCCATCCCAATCTTTTTCTCAGGCAAAGGAATATAATTACCAATGCAGGATTTGGGTGTATACACATACACTCATGCTCATTCACCTGGACGTCATCGTGTCATCACTAAGTCATATCTCATATTCTTTTCATATAAACTTCAGCTCAAATATGGTGATTAAAATTGTAAACTACAATCTTGAATTTTAGAAGACAGAAAAACATCTGAATATCTGACATGTATTTATCTCCCTTAATGTACACTATATAAATGGGAGCAAAATGTTTATCCTTCTCACACGTTGCGAATTAGAGCCATTGCATCACCTATGAAGCTAATACTAACTCTAAAAATCAGCCTCTGAATTGTTCTTTCTTTGGTTAAAGTCATCTTTTTGACTGTCATGTCCCATAAAATCCTTGGACTAATGCAAAGAGGTTGCTAAGTGGAAAATATTTCTAGAGCTCTGAAAATATAAGCTCGACAGAGTCCTAGCCTTGAAGCCCTCAGTTTACAAGAAAATTTATTGTACACACATGTTGTAGCATTAGAATGCAGCATGTGGCATTAAATCAAAAAAAAAGACAGCCAAACACCTACAGTTCTATGCCGGAGTAAAAAAAACTGTCACCCAGAGAAGGAAAAAAAAATTAAGTACCAGGAAAAGAAATGACTATAAAAAGCACCATGGGAATGTTATAAACTATTATTTTCTGGGCTCTGACTTTGAGCTAGTAAGAGAACCATCAGCTTTTTCAAATGGCTTCAACAGATGGAAAATAAAAATTACCAATGAATACACTGGAACCTTGTTTTACAGCTCTGTACATCTGAGACACATTACAAAGCAAGAAGTAAAACTGAATACCCTAGATAAATACAGATTGTAACAGTTATAGAGGTGACAAGTATGAAGTTGGCTAGAGGGGAAGACATTATAATTTCTGTGTTTTGTAGTATGTCAGTTTGTACAACTCAGAAGCCATATTTCCAGAGGAAATCACTAGAGGGGTGGCAGTCAGCCATACAACACACCCGCTTTCCACACAGTGACTCCCATAGCTTTCCCTGGCAATGAGGAGGAGGTTCATTCTAAGTCTTAGAAAAACGTCGGAGGATCATTATTAGAAGTAAGAGTTGAAAAATCATCTCATCTGTTTAGATAAAATTTCATAATTTTTCAGGAGATATCTTCATTACTACTGAATCTTTGTGTTCCAGGAATGTAATAACACTCAAGCATTTGTCTTGGCCCTGGAACTATAATTGTCATAGTGACACCACCGTAAGCTCAAAATACTCATTACAGCCTTCGGTGTGAAAGACATAATAAGAACAAATAAAGACTGTTCTCAGTAACATGGACTCAGTCCCGAATCCCAACTTAGTACCCAGAAACACAGGAAAGAAAAAGGAAAAGGAAACTGAACAGTAGAAAATGCTTAACATGCAAAACATCAAATCCCCATGACATGGCTTTGTGCACAACCTCCCAAATTAGAAATATATACAGTGGCTAATCCCTATATTTCATCATTACATAATGAATAGCAACACAACAAGAATAGTATTGGTGAAATTAATCAAGGAAATGCAAGATGTTTTTAATGTACTCAAGTCAGAATACATTGTTTTAAGTGTTCTCCACAGACTTTTTCCAAGATCCAAAATTTTAAAAATATCTAAATTATAAAAGACAAAGTTGTATAATAAAAAAAAATTTAGCCTTATTCTGGGTTCTGAGTTAGGTGATTACCTTTCTTCTCATGTTTCCTTAATAGTGCAGCTGCTATATTATTTTGCCGCACACATCCTTTCATGAACTCTTTTTGTTGGAGTGTGCATATGCTTTGAAGAAAATACTCAGCTACTGGTGTTAATCCAACAATAGCAGAGCCCTTTTCACAACCCCAGAAAACACAAAATGAATACAACCACATCCAAATTGTGCCAACTGGGTTGTTATGCTGACCCTGCAGCACAATTTATTGTATTTCAAAACAACTATTAGTAACATATGCAAACAAAATGTGTGATGGCTTAAATGTTTTTTTTAGAGTGTGCAGCTGGTTCTGTTGTTTACCTACTATCTATTAACCCTTCCTCCTTCTTACCAAAACCTGAGTTTTTTCAGGTACCCACATCTCCCACAAACAGCCCACATGACTTATAAGACATAGTATTTCTAACTGCCAGTATTTGCTTCTGAAATGTTTGTGCAGATATTATGATGTCCAGTGTGGGATACTGCAAAAAACAGAGAAATAAGTATTTGTCCACATCTTCTATTCATCTAGATAATGTCCAAACTTAAGCAGCAAATGAGTTTTTAAATCAAATCCTTAGTGCAATTTATTCTGATGTCCACCCAGATAGATACTCAAAAAGTCAAGGCAAGGTCCTGTGGCAGGCTTTGTTATAAACAAGGTATTTTCATGGTTCAGCTTACACTCTCTTAGCCTCATCTAAAACTATCTTCCCAAGCCCTTAAAATATTGCTGACTATGAGCCCAGGCACAACACTGCCCTAGGATTACCTTCCATTGGATGGGCTAGTGTTTTGACACCGATGTTTGATGAAGTTCATCCATTGATAATAAAGTCATAAGGCACATTTATTAATTTTATTGCCTTAAACATCCAAATACAAATTATCCTGAAAAGTAGTCAGCTTTTAAGATTAAGGCTAAGGAGCCTTCTAATGAGGCTTCCAGTGTTCAAATATTTTTGGAAGAAATTATAGAGAAATTCAGCACCAATTATAAGTGACAAAAAAAAAGAAACTCTTATTATATACCGTGTACAAAATGATAGTGACCAAAACCAATGTTATACACACAAAGACTCAAGATACTGCAGTTAGTGACCAACTGGAAACTATGCTGATTGGGTACTAACTAGGAAACATATTTCAACATGTTAACGATGGTAAAATTTTTACATAAATATATTTGTTTTACTTGAGTAAAATTTAGAATTATATCACCATCAGTTAAATAATTTTTTGAGTCAAATTTCATTATGTGGCTATATTTCCAGGGTTGACAACACTGGCTTGGGATGTCTTTCTTAACATGCTATTTTATTTTCTGTCACTCTCACTGGGATATAAGCTTACATAAAACTATGAGTTTTTGTTTTTTAAGTATCCCCAGTGTTGAGAACTATGCCTAGTGCATGGAGGACACCCAAGACGTGAATGAGTGAGTGAGTGAACCTAGAACATAGGCCATTTGCTCTGCAAAGCAACACCTGAATTACGTGCTTCCAAATGTCCACCAGACATTGTATTCAGAGCGAAGATAAATAAGCAAAGGACCATAGCACATCACTGGCTCAGCAACTTGGCAAAGATTTCTGCATTTTCATACTTTATCCCACAAGAAGAATCTTGATGCACTGTGACATTAGAATTAGTATTAAAAGTTAATCCAACCCATGAAATTAGTAATCACTTGTTCTCTTTTTAATTTTGTTTAAGAGTTTCTAGAAGTCCCAAGGGACGGATTCATGAAAAATTGCTGAACATTACATCATACTCATCAAGTCATTTCATTCATGACACCAGTGGTGGGGGGACACTAAAACTAAATTATGCCAAGTATATCAATTAAAAATACAAAGCCAAGTACCTGAGACCTAGAAACAATCGCTAATAGGATAAAAGTACAAAGCCTGTGAAACAATGACTGAATGGGTGAAGAATTTCAAAAATAAAACTGAGGTCTCCATGTTTGGGCACAAGAACTTATATCCAACTGATAGGAAAAAAATTTGGAGAATAAAAATCTTATCTTGTAATAAACATAATACTAAAAACAAGTCCATTTTTAAACAGTTCAACAAAAAAGTATGCCAAGAAAAAAGCAAGATGGAAATGATTAATAAAATCAATCAAGGTTTTACTTGACTTCAAGTATGCACTTCACATAGTATTTTGTGTTATTTGCCCTAACAAGATACATTTATGATTGTCAATAAAATTAACAATCAACTCAATTTGGTTTACGGAAAGCTGTAGCTTGCTTTATGATTAAGCTATAAAAAGTGGAATGAGACGGACATGGCCCCAGCTTCTACACTATACGCTATAGAAAGGTTACTTCTTACACTTTCCATTAAGATCAGCTATAACTCCTAGTCAGCCACCATTACCAGTCATGTTTGCAGCACTGTTCCTGTGACTCCTTGTCCTTCTCAGTGGCCAGTTCATAAGAGCATATGGCATGGCACCACTCACATTTCCTTCATGAAGTCACCTTTTCTCACAGTCAGGGGCTTATGGGGTCTCTTAAATTATCCATGCAGTGCTATCCCAGAAAACTGTTTTCATAGCACTATATGGAAACAAAACAAAAATGCATTCAGCAAATCCAGACCTTACAACAGAGCTAGACCCTTTGACATGCGTCATTTTATTTTAATCCGCTGTTCTCCAAGATAGAGATTAGTAGCCCTATTTTATGAATTATGAAGCTGAGGAGTCATGACTTGCTGAAGGTTAGAGAGGTGGCCCATCAGCTTGGCTTTATTGATCCCACATCTTTAAGGCCAGAGCGCTTTATACGTTCTACAGCTGCCCTCCTAATGAACTTCTCAGAGGTGTTCAGTTCTCACAATACACTTTCACATTCTGTATCACTGGACTGATTGTTCAACAAAGATTCTGAGCCAAAACAAAGAGCCAAAAACAAATTAAAGGCCTAATTCACAAATGACAACATGCATGGTATGAAAAATAAAATAGCCAGGCCACAAGTGTGAAAGACCATTTCTTTCGAAAGACTGCAGTCTGCACACACCGATAAATGATTAGCCTTCCCTGATTTGTATGCAGCTAGTAGCTTGTCTGAACCCTTCAGGTTATGACCATGACTCTGGGATACTTTTGATTTTCTTCTTAATTGAAAATCACATGGTAACGACGGCCAAGTTCTGTGTAGTGCAATCTCATCATCTCGGAGGGGCAATCAATGACTTCAAAGCTGTCTGGCACTAATAGAAGTGCACTCAAATAGCTTTCAGGAGAACGCGATCACTGTCTTCTCTTTTCTAATTTTTTCAGCACAATAGTTTGGAGCAATGGGAGAAAAATGCATGATTACAAGAGAAGATGCAAGTTTTTATCTTAGTTTTATTACTTTCTAACTGGATTACCTTGGGCAAGTCACTTAACCTCTCTGGGCCTCAATTATCTCCTATGTAAGACCTACAGATGATAATACTTGCCCTGCCAACCTCACAGGGCACTTAGGAGAATCGACTAGCATAAGGTGAAATGCAAAGTGTTATGTCAATGTACAGGGCAGACATGGAAACCCAGAGACCTTCAATCAAAGACCTGACTTTTATTCTCTTATCCTGATTTTTATTCTACTTAACAGTTTACAATGTAGGAGAATGAGAATTTTTACAACTGTCTTAAAACTCTATTAAGTCTTCCAGCAAGGTTTAAATGTTTCTCAGATAAAGTGTGGTGAGTTTTGTTTTATTTTGGATTGTTTTGTTTTTTATTTAAAAATTTACATATGCTCCTGAAGAAAATTTTGGAATAATTAATGTATAAGATAGTGAGAAAACTTATTCATGGCAAATTTCACAGATAACACTTTAATTTATTCATTTCCATTCCAATTCTTGCATATATATTTATAAATAAATATGTGCTGCTAATATAAAACAGGACTCATTGTTTAAAATTGTATTTTCATTTGTTAAGAATTTTGCACAGGTTATTAATCTGGAAACGTGAGATTTTTAAATGAAAACTCAATAGTCTATTGAATAAAATAATATCTAAATTTTGAACATTTTAAATTTATACCATTATCAATAATTATATGATAATTATCTTAAAATTTTTTAATGTTTTTTTTTAAAGACAAAGCCCAGGTAGGGGAAGGGCAAAGAAAGGGAGACACAGACTTCAAAGTAGCCTCCAGGCTGTAAGCTGTCACCACAGAGTCTGATGTGGGCTCGAACTCATGAACCCTGAGATCATCCCCTGAGCTGAAGTCAGATGCTTAATTGACTGAGATACCCAAGTGCACTTATGATACTTATCTTTATATGTAAATTGTTACTTTTTCTTAGTATTGTTTTATGATTGCTGGTTAGAAATGGGATTTCCAGCGGCTCCTGGCACAGTAGGTAGAGCATAGGACTCAATTTCAGCTCAGATCATGATCTCACAGTTTGTGAGACTGGCCTCAAGTTGGGCTTTATGCTGTTGGGGATTCTCTCTTTGTCCCTGTCCCACTGTGCTCTCTCTCTCTTTCAAATAAATAAATAAAAATTAAGAAGCAAAAGGAATGGGATTTCTGTGTTAAAAACTTTGAATATTTTTAAGGCTTTTGTTACAGATTTAAAAATTCTCTTCATAAAATGGTAATCTACACTCTCAGAACCTGTGCAGGAAGCCATTTTATGTCATCCCCACCAGAATCAAACATCCTATCACATACTCACACACACCCATACACAGCACAACACAAAACAGTACATAGCATCTATAGAGATGAGAAACATGTATCAATTTGTATTCAAGTCTCAGACTGGAAGTAAACACTAGCAGATGTGTTCTAGTAATCTGTGACAATACTTAAGGGGACTGAGTATATACAGCTTTTTGTCATTGATTATTTACTTAGGATAGATTCTTAAAAGTGAATGTATGGGGCAAAAATTTAGGAACAAGTTAAAAAAACTTAATATACATTCTCTAATTGCTTTCCACTATGGGCATGCGGGTTTAGTTTCCCACATATATTTTTCATTTATTCATTCAATAAACACATGCTGATTACTCACTCTGTGTTGGACATTACTCTAGGCTCTAGGGACACAATAAGCAAAACAGAAATAGTGGCTGTCATGGAGCTCAAGTGCTAGTTGAGAGGAGAGAAAGAGCAAACAGGATCACCAAGTAAAAGCTGTAGATGGACACACAGCTAGGGAGAAGAAGCAAAGAAGTGGGAAGGAGCATAATGAGAATGGGACAATTCAGGATCCAGTGGGCAGTGAAAGCCTCAAAAAGAAAGTGACACTAAATAAAAATGTCACTCTGCTACTGGTAGGTTACATAAGATGAGAGTCAAGAATTGGTTATGAATTTGGCAAAGCAGTGGGCTTTGTTGACCTTGCTAAGATCAGTTTCAATGGGCTGATAGGAGACAGCATGGACTTAAGAGATAAGGGTCAAAGAGGTCACTAGATCTGCAATTATTAGTACTTAAGCTAATGGGGAAAAATAAATCCAGGTTCAGGAAATGAGTAGTCTAAGATCAAACCCCTATCTCAAAATATACTTTATTTATTTGGCTGAATGTCCTCTGTGGATCATATTCCCAGTATAATATTGTCAGCATGGTACTTCACATTAGAATACTTAAATATGGCATGTAAATTACACCAAGGAGGAACGGGGGGAGGTGGGTGGGGGAAATGGTATATAAATTACATTGGGGAGAGAGAAATGGGTTACTTATCTTTGGAAGTATCCTCACTCAGGATAGCACTCAATGGTAGCTGTATAAGTGCTTCAAATTCATCAAAATCTATCCTGGTAACATCCATTACTTAATATCAGATAAGTTAATAACAATTTTCATTAATGAAATGAATGTGCTCAAGATATGTGATTAGCTAGAAAGATTTTGCAATACTCTCTTGCACCGATAAATATATACAAATTCCAGTTCTCCTAGCAGCCTATTTGAAATAGCACCTTAGGTTAGGAGCTCCCTTAGGGCTGTGCAGACTTGCTTTGGGGAGGACTCTGATTCTAAATCCAGACTAGAAAAAAACCAACTGAGCTTGTCTTCAGAGTACTGTTAGATTCACTTAGGTGTGAACCTCTCATGCAATGTGCTTACCTGAAAGCCTCCTTTATCTTCTCCTTTCAGCTTCTATTTCAACCTCATTCCTGAATGGCTGGGGACACTTGTGAGCAGGCAAAAATGAAGCTAGAGTATTTCCTGAATCTTCCTGAACCACCTTCTTCCAAAATGCATAGCAGCTGCACCCTCTTCCAAAAGGTTTATATACCACCCTGTGGGGAGTAGGATAACCTGGTGCTACAGATTCTTCCATGGTCTTTCGGAAAGATCTAAATCAAGCCTTACTGTGCCTGTATAAGCTGTTCTGTGTAAATTCCTCAGGAGTCACTTCCTGCATGTCTGAAGATGTGGAAATCATCAAGAAGGTGGGTGACCACCTGATGAGGTTGCTCAGCTTCATCAGGTCATTAGCCCATGAGAGGTTCATTGTCAAGAATGGGAAGGAGCCCCCAGACTGACTCTTGCTGGGGTTGCTTCAGCCATCTGGCCAAAAACCTTCTCCTAGAAGTTCTACCAGCCATGGGGAAGCTTCTTGGCCAAATTCCAAGCCACTTCCCACCAAAACCAAGCAGGAAAATAAAGCTTCTCTATTTCTCCAAGCAGCTTAAGCTCAGTGTTTTCCTTTATTTCCCTTTGTTTTCTATTTACTTATTTCTGAAAGAAACCATATGTTCAGATGTTGATTTTTTCCCATAAACCTTTTCTTAGGTGTCCTTAATTACAAACTTGATTGCTCTTATAATATTTTAGGATAGTTCATCTGCAGATTCCATGGGCAAATTTCCAGTATCTTTAACAGTCATTTAGCTTTTGCTCCTAGTACATGATTATCTAACTCTGCAGAGATGAATTTATTTCTTAAATATTTGAACTATTCTGAAGGTAATTAGGAATAAAGACACTGGAATCAGGCAGAAGTGGGGTCTCCGAATTCTATCATTTTCAGGCTGTATAATCATGAGCATATTATTTAATCACTGAAGTTCACTCCCAGCATTTGTAAGATAGATACAATAATGCCTTTCTTGGAATGTAATTCTTCTTGCAGTGAATTAAACACAACAGTATATGTGAATTGTTTAGCAGAGTACCTGGCACATAACAAGTAGTGAATAAATGATACCTAATATTGCTACTAAGAGGTAGCAATATTTTCTTGCCAGCACAGGTGTATAAAAACTACAGTTCTCAAAATGTGTGCTTGAAACTTCCAGTTTCTACTCCTTACAACTGTGTTCTTCATACAAGGTTGGACTATGTCACCTCTTACCCATGGCCAAACTGCATTACAAAGAAAGGTATGAATGAGTAGTTAGACAGCAATAAAATTGGTCTAATTCCTCAGAAAGTTACTTCCTTGAAGTAAGAGGATTGCTTTACTTCCATTTAGTAAATTGATTCAGTATCTTAGAAACCATGACCTGCAGTAGATAGAAATCCACTCTCTAACTGTATAACCAAACTCTCAGTGGTCTATCTGACCTTTGTTAGTAAAAATACTTTCTAGGATAAGGTCATTTTTTTTACATTTAATCTTAATAACTTGTATTATTTTCATTTTGTAGATCTTTCTATATTCTGGTTGTTTTTTGTTTTTATTTCCTTGGTTTTTTTTCTTTGTTTTGCTTTGCTTTTTCTTTTCTATTCAGTCTCAACAACTGCCTGACAACTTTCTTGTTTACTCAGAATTCCATTGCAATGATTTAATGTCTTATTAGAAAAGTGATCAGAATAATACCACATATATAATAAAGCCAACGTACAAATGCTGTTTTGGCATATGCTCTCCAAATATCAATCTTTAAAAAGTGAATTAACAGGCAATTCATAGAGGATCAGTTTATTACTAAATACCTTAATTAATTCCCCTTTTATAAGAATCTGAAAAAACACTTGAAGGTCAATTTGATAACATGCTTCTAGCAGCCTTTCTGACCCACTGGAATGTACTATTTTCACTCATACATGTTAGACCATTCCTTCACAGAGTATCTCAAGAGAAAGCATTGCCACAATTAGACTGACACAGAAATAAGTACCTGTAAAGTACTGAAGGAAAGAGAAACCTAAAAATGTTTCAATCATATGATGCTCCTGAAAGCCTATAAGACTTCTCAGGAAAAAGCTCTTCAAGTAAATAGCTAACAACTATCACATCCTCCCTAAGAAACTGAACAGAGCCCATACAAAACCATTCAACACACATCACTGAGCAGGCCACACATGAACACACTCAGCAGTGGAAAAACTCAGTCAATAAATCTCAAAGCTCTGCAAATCATTTTATTTCATGATTCTTTCAACATGCATGTACTAAGAATCAATTGTTTGCAAGGTTTTCATAAATACAAAAAATAAGAGACACGGCCTAGGCTGCCAGTGAGCTTGCCTTTTACTAGAGGAGATACTAAAAATACTCCTAGAAAAGAATACAAACTCAAAATACTGAATATGCTGTCAAATAAATACGTGATAGAGACAAGGAGTTCAATGAAAGACTACAGAAGATATATTGGTTGAAAGATGAGGAAAATTTTCATACAGAATTTGAGGAATATAATAAAGGCAGGCAAACTTCAAAACTGTGATACAAAAGGTGACAGGTATTCCTTGACAAATAAGATCTATCCAAAGATACAGAAGCCACTACACAGTGAGTTCATGTGTCCAGTTACAGTGGCAATTTCATATAAAGAATTACTTAGAGGAATGGTTTAACTACTTGTGGAGGGTTTAAGTAAAAAAAAAAAACTGTCTTGTATACCTATACTTGCTACTTTTAATTAAAGTAACAAGTGTTCAATATCTTAGGAAAAATTCCTCTACACACACACACACACACACACATACACACACACACACACACACACACTCACACACCAGAATGCAATGTCAGAATATGGAGGAGATAATCTCTTTTCTGATATTCTTCAGATATCTGAATCTAACTTACAATTAAACTTTCCCTTGACAGTCCGACTCATACTCATGACCTCCTTCCTCCCAAAGCCTGTTACGTGCTATCTCTATCACCCATTTAACATTTCTGTTTGACCTTATTTTGCCCTTTATCTTATTATGACTTAGCCAATATAGCTTGAGAGAAGGTAGCATGTCTCATATTTATTTCTGGTATTAATGCCACTGGGTTATGAGAAAGGTCACTGTATATACTGTGGTAAAAACAAACAAACAAAGAAACAAACAAACAAAACCCACCACATCCTCACTGTCTACTAAATAAAGTGAACTGAAGCATAAAAATATATAGGTCTGGTTCCACCCCAACCATATAAGTGCTTTTATTTTTTTTCTTTTATACTTTATTGTCAAGTTGGTTTCCATGTAATACCCAGTGCTCATCTGAATGAGTGACCTCCTTCATGCCCCTCATCCTTTTTCCCCTCTCCTCCCCCCCCATCTACCTTGTTTGTTCTCAGTGCTTAAGAGTCAAGATAGTACAGTTTCAACTGTGAAATACACACATATCAATATGTATATATGATTGACAAATATATCTCATTTGTGAATTTAAAGCCATTGTCTTACGCATAGATTTTGGATCACATCATTTATTCCAACTCCCTTGGCCCAAACTACTCCCTATTGGATAAATGCTAGCTGTAAAGTAATTAGTGGAATTTTAAGGAAGTAAGCCAACAATCTACCATACATACATTTATAATTTTGTGCTTCTTGCTTACTTAGTGTTCTTTCTTTAGTCTCAACCTAAATTATATATATACTTGCCTCACAGTCATGAAACAGGTGTAGGAGCTCACTTAGATTTTACCATATAAAACAGCTTTATTTTATAGCCACTCTTCAATGATAACTAAGCTGGTATGACTGTCTAGCTTGAAAGATACTTTTCCCTATTCCACCCACTATTGAATGCATTATTGCTAATAAAAATTTTGTTATTTATTGCTATTTCTCTCTAAGGAATCCTCTCTTCTTTCCTGTTATGTTTTTTTTCTTTTCTTTTTTTTTTAATACTATATTGTCAAATTGGTTTCCACACAACACCCAGTGCTCTTCCCCATAAGTGCCCTCTTCCATCACCACTATCTCTTCCCCCTTTCCCCTTTCCCTTCAACCCTCAGTTCATTTTCAGCATTAAAATAGTCTTTCAAGTTTTGCATCCCTCTCTCTCCCCAACTCTCTTTCCCTCTTCCCCTCCCCCTGGTCCTCCACTAGGTTTCTCCTGTTTTCCTGTTAGACCTATGAGTGCAAACATATGGTTTCTGTCCTTCTCTGCCTGACTTATTTCACTTAGCATGACACCCTCAAGGTCCATCCACTTTCCTACAAATGGCCATATTTCATTCTTTCTCATTGCCATGTAGTACTCCATTGTGCAAGTGAAATGAAAGCAAAATGAACTATTGGGACCTCATCAAGATAAAAAGCTTCTGCACTGCAAAGGAAACAATCAAGAAAACTAATAGGCAAACGACAGAATGGGAAAAGATAGTTGCAAATGACATATCAGATAAAGGGCTAGTATCCAAAGTATACAAAGAACTTGCCAAACTTCACACCCACAAAA
>NC_043701.1:86091981-86126728 GCF_006229205.1 Suricata suricatta
AAAAAACCTAAGTCTCCATCACCTGATGAGTGGATCAAGAAGATGTGGTATATATAAGTGCTTTTAAGATAAGTATTCTTTAAATGTTATCTCCCACCTTCTTTAGACCAAAGGATACAGACATGTTTTAGTGCTAGTATTTAAATTTAATAGGCCAGAGCTTTATAATTCCTTTGGAGTGGGCCTGGGGAGTAATTATACCCCCATTTGATGAATTTTCTTCTCAGATGACATCGCCCTGAGTATTCAACCTCAGGGGGCTTTTAATATAGGGTAGTCATCTCAGGTTGCTATGATAGTTAGCTGTAGAAATTTTGTTAAATCAAATCTGACTCCAATATAAAATCGTTGGAATACCAGAAATTTCTGGACCTTGCTCTGACTAAAGAACTATAAAACAATTTCATGTGAGTATCAATAATAAAAACATACCACATTTGCTTTATTACTATTGGGGTTTAGGGCACATGGTAAACAAATTTCTTTTTCCTTGATCAACATAAGTCCTATTATAAAATAGACACAGGAATGAGGTAGATAGCTACCAAAATATGTTAATTAAAAAAATTCTTAAGCACAAAATTAAAGGAAATAATACAATGAAGTTCCATAACCCATCGTCCAGCTTCAGTATTCATCAACCCTTGGCTCTTATGTTTAATCCATTTTCCACCACCTCACTGGATTATCTTGAAGCAAATCTCAGACTGAATAGCTACTCATCCATAAATAGTTAAGTATATATCAATACAATATAAGGAATTTTTAACATAACAATAACATCATTACCATACCTAAAGAAAAATTAGTAAGAATTCCTTAATATCTGTGGTAGAAAGCCTTCTCAAATGACCCAAATGAATGGCTAAATACATCCTATTTGGTTTCTATTCTTCTGATTGGCCTTGATGGCTTTGGGGATAAGTGCTATGATTCCTCATGCTTTTAGAAGGAGAGTGGACTGAAAGAAAACTAATCAAAGATGACTTAAATATGCAAGAGCAACCAGGGGCATTGCTTATAATCAAACCAGCACCAAAATATAAAGTGACAAATTTACATTGACAGTCATAAACCACTTACAGTACTGAGGCAATCCACAAATATTTTATATTCAACAAAATGATTGCAAAATTACTGTAGTTTTCTTTAAATATAAATGTTAGGTCTCTGAAGTTTAGGCTTTATCCAATGAGCACAGAGGACTTATCCCACAGATACCTGCCTAGCTCTCTCATTCACTTCCTTGAGGTATTATCTCATGTCACCTCTTAGCTGGGTTTTCTCTGACAACTCCATAAAAAAATTGCAATCCCTCTATCATCTTTTCCACTTCAGCTCTTATTTATTTATTTACTTACTGTCTTTGCTCCCCCACCTCACCCCAACTAGAATGTCCCATCTTTGGAAGCAGACACTTTGTTTTTCATGCATATATTCCCAATGCTTGGTGTATAGTCAGGAACTAAGGACTATTATTTGTTTGTGTGAATGAATAAAATATATAATTTGAAGGAGAGGCTATAGACAAATTAATTTCATAATGCTTTTTACAACTACCTAAGGTTTATATCTGTTCCAGAGAAGTAACATAAAACAGAGAAAAGTTTGCAAATAAAGATCTCAGAGGTGTGGCTATTCATCCTGGCTTGGCCATATCCTAGCTATGCACCTGGAGTAAATCTTAATCCAAAGCACTGAGGTTTTCACTTATGTCAGCTACTCATTCTTCCAGAAGACCAGCAGTAAAATCTACTGATAAACCAAAGCTAACTTTATTATATTTAATTGCAATAAACAATACTATGATAAAATCTTTGAAATGTCCCATATCTGAGAAGTCACAGAAGACAGAACAATTATAGTTTTTTAAGGCTTAGGGTGTGTGGTTGTAGGTAGGTAGGTAGGTAGGTATTTAACTTTTTGTAAGTTTATTTATTTATTGTGAGAGAGAAAAAAAACTGCAAGTAGGGGAGGGGCAGAAAGAGAGGGAGAAAGACTCCCAAGCAGACTCCACACTGTCAGCACAGAGCCTGATGTGAGCTCGAACCCACAAACTATGAGATGGTGACCTGAGCCAACAATGCATGTTTAACCAACTAAGCCATCCAGACATCCCAGATGTGTGGTTTTAGAGCAAGTCTTTCAGGGATTGAGATGGGCAAATTATATGATATAATACTTTTGGATTGGTTGGCTCATGTATGTGAAGATCTTGAAGGAATTCTTAAATGAATTGATAACCTTAATTTAAAAATATTGTCTCGGTTCATTCATAGTATTACCTTCCTAATTAAGTATATTCTGGAATAAACAACTAAGTTATGTTTCACCTGTTCTCATTGCTAGAAAAATAAAGTATTCTTAAGTCCAGTATTTTTTGACATAAGGATAAGAAATTGTATCAGTTTTAGTTCTCAAATATGAGGGCAATAATCCCTGCCCAGCTTGCAGAGTGATAAGGATCAAATTAGATAATGTGTTCTGAAAGTTATAGAAAGACATATAGCTATTATTATAGCTATTATTATAAAACTCAATACAATAAATATTTATTGAACTCTTATCATGTACAAGAAATAGTAATAATCCCTGAAAATGATACTGAGACAAAAAAAGACATGATTGTAATCTTCAAAGAGTTTACAGTTTGGTCAGATGATGAAAAACAATAATAAAAATAACCTGAACAAAACTGAGAATAAGGTATGTATTTTAAGAAAGGTATAATAAAAGTGCAACAAAAGTTTAAATAGGAGATCCAAGTTAGATAGTGACTCAAGAACAGATTTGTGGAAGAGGGGACATTTGATATTAGCTTTGAAGAAAAGACAAGAGTTTGCCAGTTGCCTCTGGAAGCAGTTGAGACATGTTCATGTCAGACAGAAGGACATGTTGAACAAAAGTACATGATATGCTAAGGAATTATTTGTACTGAAAAGCATTCTACAGTTCAATACATTTGAGAAAGCTAGTCAAAACAAGTTTTGGGGCACCTGGGTGGCTCTGTCGGTTAAGTGTCCAGCTCTTGGTTTTGGCTCAAGTCATGATCTCATGGTTCATGGGTTAGAGCCCTGGGTCAAGCCCAGCATTGGGCGCTGCATAGAGCCCCGTGTCTGGGCTGACAGCACGGAGACTGCTTAGAGTATCTTTGTCCTTCTCTCTCTGCCCCACCCCTGCTCATGCTCACTGTATTTCAAAGTAAATAAATAAACTTAAAAGAAAAACTAAACAAGTTTCTTTATTGCAGGCCTTTCCAGGCTTTCATTTGTGAAAATGAATTGTCTTCCAAGGACACAAGTATTTGGCCTCCTTGAACTTATGTTATAATGGAACATCCCCTTCTGCTATTTTAGAGTATTTCACTCCCTTTGTTGCTGCCTAACACATTATAGGTAACATTAGAATGGAGGGAGGTAAGAAAGTTGGGGTACAGTGTGTGGAGGAGAAAGGTCAGGGAACAGCAAACAGTTCTCTTTTCCTGGCACTGAAAAATTCTTGAGAACCAAAGTTTAAAAAAGTCTTGAGCATCACAGAATAGAATACACATTTAATTTAGTAGAAATGGGGATACTATCAACAGTTTCGGCAGAAGTTATTACTGAGCAATGTGTGCATGGATCAGATCATCAGCATTATGTCATATATACTAAGAGAGGACGAAAAAGAGAATTGAGAGGGCAGGCCTCATTGCTCTACGGTACTGGAAATAAGAACTAGGGAGAGACATATCTTGTGAGGTGGCAGTAATAACAGAAATGAGATTCAAAAAACAATAAGGTAAAATCTACGGAATATGGCATATGATAGGTTAGATGAGGTGGAATAAAAGTTAAAGTTGTTACTGAGCTATTGAGTTCGGTTTCTGGTAAAATTCTGGTACTGGTAATAGTCAGGAAAACAGGAAAATATTTGGAAGTGAATGGTTAGTTAAGTGTATTAAAGGTATTTTTGAATTGGTGAACTTCTTATTCTACTTCTTTTAAAAAGAATGCTTTGTGTATAAAATGTTAACATTTCAATATGCATCTCTGTAAGGACAGTAATCACAAGAAACTGTATCTTTCCAAAATATTAAAGTTTCATGAGTTCTAACTTTCTATGAGAAGTCTAATACTACTAAAACGTATTTATAAGTTAATAAAATATTCATTATATTTTCCATTATGCCAAACATATCTTATGGCTAAACCTTCTATACCTTCTTTGTATTAGAAAGTACCTTTAAAATGCATCATAGAAAATAGTTGTCATAATTTACCCAAACATATTATCTTTGAAAGAAAGTTTCAAATGAAAAGAACCATACTTTACTCAGATGCTTAGCACTGTGTAAATAATTATTACATTGACTATAAAAGAGAATGAGACTGTTAAGTTGAGAAAAAATAACTTCTCAAGAGTGTGCGAAAGTCAATACTGTAAAGGAAGTTTTAAATTCTGTCCAATTGGTTAGACATTCTCCCCCAAATTGTCTTGCTTTAAAAATCATCTATTAATTCAGCCTAAAGTGTCTTCATTTCATTTACATAAACAAGCCTTACCACAGTATGAAGTTGCCTAAAATAGTTATTATGTCTTTGGGCAAAAATAGGCAGACAGCATTGGTGAAAAAAGTGTATGAGTGCTTAGATCCCCTACAGAGATAGAGATTATATGTCTGGTTTCCTAAATACCAGAAGCAAGATTGGATTAAAACCATGCCAATGAAAATTCCCAAATGCAGCTGGGCACCAGCCAAGATTCCTGCTTCTCAAATGTACCTGATCCCCAGGAGAAAGGAAGGAGGGAAATGAGGAAATATGATTTTATTTTTCTTCATTCATTATTGAAAAGGCAGTCTTATTTGAGTAGATGGCAAAAGGAAACAAAATATTCTTTTCAGAGTTATGATTTAGACAGTTTTCTCTGACCTTGGTAAAAGTTTTCTGTCTCAAAATAACAATCTGTAAAAATCTCATTCACTCAGTTTGGAGGTTTGTTTAATTAGTAAAGTGCTTTGAGGTGCTAAATAAAAAGTGCTAGACAACTATGATGTGTTTTCCTTTTTAAGTCCATTTTAAAACTCAGGAAGCTGTGTTAGAGGATCTCTACATCCCGCAACCACCACAAAGATGCGCTACCTAGACATCATTTTAGGACTGCAAGTACAGAAGAGAAAAAAGGAATCTCTAGAAAAGATTTAAAGATATATGCCTTTAAAAAGTACATGAGGGGGCAAAAGTACATAGGAATAGAGAGTAAAGGGAGTGGGAGTGGGGCTAAAGATAAGTGGCTATGGAAATAGTGACCTGTTCCTGAAAGGAATAGGTAAAGCACAAAGAGTTTGTAGGGCAGTAAAATTATTCTGTATTATACTCTAATGATTGATAAAAGACACTATCCACTTGTCAAAACCCATAGCACTTTATAGCACAAAAAATGAACCTTGATGTATGCAAATGTTTTTAAAACAATCATTTAGGAGGTCAAAATATCTCAGGAACATATTCAGACTGTAAAAAGAAAATCTAACTGTGTGAAAAATGTATTTTGATCCTCACTGAAGAAGATGGGGGCAAATGTTCTGGTCTAAGTAATTCTGAAAAGGAGTAGAGTCTGTAAGACTAAATACAAAAGTAACCATACATAAGCATGGTAGTCAGTCGATAATGTTCTTTCCACTGGGATTATGAGTTAATAGTTTGGATACTGTTGTATATGCACATTGGAATAGAACAAATAAATAAGGTTTCTCACTTTTGGAATATGAGTTTATAGTTAAGCAAGTATAAGAAGCTAGAATGGCCTATGGAGTTATAGATTAAATTCTAAGACATTGATATGAACTCAGATTTGGCTTACAATAGATATACATGTTTACATACAGAAATGTTTATATATGTGGATTAATTACTTGGTCATTTGAGAGGGACTGAAAGAAAGAAATACCCTAATAGCAATGAGCACACCTAAAACTCAGATCTTGGTGCTTAATACCATTTGGCAATAAAGGAACCAGGATCATTGGAGAAAAGGTTGATTCTAGAACTGAAGCTGGAGACATATAAGATGATCCTAGTGCATCTTATAGTGCCAGAGAGGAAGGAAGTACTCAAACACACACACACACACACCATGATGCAGTATGTTAAAAGAGTATAACAGGCAACAGAAAGAGTTCTGAATAGCCAAATTTGGTACAGTTTGATCAACAAATATATTCTTTGTAGTATTATAACTCAAAGAAAAAAACAATATATGAGTTCAATACTGATATATACAAATATACACATACATATAACAGACATAGATATAAGATAAATATTCTTACAGAAGAATTCCAAATAATCAAGGTAGATACTCTTCCCTTAAGCAACTCTTCATTGTCACTTTTTTTTTTCTTGTAGTAACATATACAGATAATAATTTAAATAAGAATTTGATAAACTTTGGATCGAGGAGTGCCAGACATAGCAGCCAGAAAGGATATGTATGCCAAATGAAGGTATTTTGTATGTCATTTATCAAAATAGTCCTCATTAATCATATCACATATGTAACTCAATTATTCACTTACTTTATCACATAGTGGGATAAGGTTTAAATACATCTAACAGACAATTTCTTTGTTCCCAAGTTAAAGTTGCCTTTGAAGCCATGGCATTCCAGGCTTATTGTCTCAGGAAAGGATGGACATAGCCAAAACCAGAAAGAAGAGTGCCAATTTATTGGCTTTTGAGTTTCTAAGTGGACTTTTGAAATTTATGAGGGAAAAATAACTTTGAAAGCCAAATACTTTTAATCTTAAAAGCTACACTTTTGGAGAAAGAATAAGGATTGTATTCCAAAATTTATTTGCTATGTAAAATGCAAGTATCAGAAGTGGGGGAAAAGGATATAAACTCAGTACATACATAAACAGAAGATTGGAAAAGGACAACTGTGTTAATGTAGCTTCATCAATTGTAGTAAATGTACCATTCTGATGGAGAATATTGATAATAGGGGAAGTTATGTATGTGTGACACAATATGAGAAATCTCTGTACTTTCCCCTAAAGTTTTCTATGAAATTTAAACTGCTCCAAAAAAAATAAGGTTTTAATTTAAGGAAAGAAGGAAGGAAGGGAGGAAGGAAGGAAGGAAGGAAAGAAGGAAGGGAGGAAGGAAGGAAGGAAGGAAGGGAGAAAGGAAGGAAGGAAAAGACTGAATGAAAATTCATGTTAACCCACTTCTGAAGTTTGATCAATGTTGGAAGAAGATCTGAAAGAAGAGAAATGAGTTGCTAGAAAGATGGCCCTGGCCCTTAGGTCCTAATATAAATTGGTGGGAGGCAGGGATCATGGTAACGAAGGGAGGTTGTACATGATAGAACTCCTGGGAGACTTTTCTATCCAGATTACTGGATGATAGAAGAGAATGTTTAGACAAATAAAATTGAAGTAGATCTTTGAGTCTTCTGCAACTCATTGATAATTGGAAGAGCATCCAGAAGTTTCACCTAACTTCAAGAGATGTTATAACAGAGAAAAGGAAAGCCTCCAAACGTATATTCACTCACCTGTCAAGACTGATGACTAGGAAGGTGGTGATGTTGGTAAGTATAAGAAAAGCCACCTGGTCCAAAAGGGGTATTTTTAGAAAATAAAAGGGATATGGTTCACAAGGATAATAAGCAAACCAAAAATGTTCACCAGAATTATATTGTGAACTTTATGAACAGGGACTATGTCTTAAAATTCTCGGTATAGTGCTACACACTAGGAAGACAATGATCAATCACTGAATAATCAGGGAATGATCACAACCTACATATTATATGTTTTTAATCTCTAAAGAATACAATTTCTGTTATTGCTTAGAATTTCTGTAAAAAAATGCACCATAGAAAAAATGATCCCAGGGCGACTGGGTGGCTCAGTCAGGTATGCATCTGACTTTGGCTCAGGTTATGATCTCAAAGTTCATGAGTTTGAGGCTTTCATTGGGCTCAGTGCTGAGAGCTCAGAGCCTGGAGCCTGCTTTGCATTCTGTGTCTGCCTCTCTCTCTGCCCCTCCCCCCCTCTGTCTCTCTCTCAAAAATAAATATACATTTTAAAAAAATTTTTTAAAGAGAAAGAAAAAGAAAAATGGCCCCCTCTTAACTCTCCAACAGAAAATACAACTCATACCTTAACCCTGTACCCCAGCGGCTCCTTGAATGCATCTAGCATGCTCTTCCTTTAGGGACTACATACTTGTTAATTCCTCAACCTGGAATAGTCTTACTCAAGACATCTGCAATAGTCTCTTCCTTAAATTAAGTCTCTGATCCAATGTTACCTTATCAGAAAGTCTTTACTAAGCTTATCTAAAAAATAAACAAACACACACACACACACACACACACACACACAATCTCATTCTCATTCTGCTTTATGTCCCCCTATAGCTCTAATTACTACTTGATAGAGTATATATTATTTTGTTTATTATTTGTTTTTTGCCATTACAATGTAAGCTCTGGAAGAGGAAATTTTGTCTGATGTGTGCACAGCTATATTTCCAATTCTTATAACAGTAACTGGCACATAAGCATGCAATAAATATATGGCATATGAAGGAATAAAATTTTCAAAGGACAGTCAAGATTTTTCTGTATTAGAACTTAATTGTGTAAATTATTTCTTAAAATAAGTCTCCTATCAGCTGAAAATTCCTAATATTTTTCATTATACAGTTTTTTTATTGTTAATGCTTTTGTTTTAATGGAATGTGACTTGCTGTAGAACAATTTTTTTATATTACTTTTCAGCACACCAGGAAATTGACCATTTGCTTGTGTCTGAGCTAATTTCATTATTTTTTGCACATAGCTTTCTCATCAAATTCAGGTTGTATAATAATCGTTGTATTAAAAAATAAAATATCTTTCAAATTTAGGATGCAGATAAAATAGGTATAAACCGAACTTTGTTAGAACTAAAAGGAGGAAAGTAAAAGTTAACAAATATAAACCGTATTGGTTCTTAACCAATTGATATCATTATCTGGAAATCTTAGCCTCCATCTCTAGAATTCCTGACCTTAGACTATCAAGGAAGCCTATTTCTTGTGCATTTGTTTTTAATAGCTCTGCGTCCAACAGAACACACAATCTCAGATCCTGTCTAGGATGCACATTCTTGTAATTAATTCTCTTGATTATTTTTGGTGACATACCATCTGCACACCTGGAAACGGATGTTTCTCAAGCTCTGTTGTCCTTCATTAAACTCTACTTAAATGGGAGACTTAAAAGCAGGGGAGGTGCTCAACTCATTTAGCATGCCTCTGATTGACTTTTTTCAGATATTCTCTGGAAGACTGGCCAATATATTACTCCAGAAAAGTCAGAGTCTCTCAAACTAAAGGTCTCAAGTAATGCGCTCTCAGCTTTCAAGCCCTACCATAAATAGCAGAAGGCAGTAGCACATAATCTTCTTTTAAATAAGTGGACATAAAGGAATGAAGCGGTTCTATGCAAAGCAAAGTTTAATAATGTTGAATTATTGAGTTATCATTTCTGAAAATAAAATGGGAGAGTCTTCTTAATTTGAACTGGCTACATTGAGGCCCTTACCTACATACCAACTAGATCCTGGGTTGTAGTTGAGAGGAAATTTTTTTTAATATAATACTAGGGCTATAGAAGGCAATGCAAACCTCCACTTCTTTCCTACACCTCCAGCAGTAAGAGTGAGCAAACAAAACAAAAACAAAAAAATGAGCTGTAAATTCTGAAGTGGAGTGATGAATATTAAGCAAAAGAGGATTCTCTGAAGCAAAACCCACACCATGCCTGCTATTTGGAGACTGAATATGACCCAGCAGTCAGAGTGATTGCTAAACCGAATCCTTCTGGTTCAAATTCTGAACTCTAAGTACTACAATTTAGTAGTTAGTACCTCTAAATCCTAAAAGGAGTAAAGGCAAATTCTCTCTTGAGAAGAAATTCCCTATTTAGACCTTCAAGACTTTTGCAGAAGAAGGTCAAACACAAATGATATCATAATCAAATGATTTATCAAATATGCAAGTTAACAAACCAGAATGAGAGGCAATCTGTTGAAATAACAAGCTTTAAATTTAGAAAATCCAAGGTTCTCAAATATTGCATTTATCAGTATAGAATATTATGCAGGAAAAGTTTAAAGGAATAAAAGGTGGAATCAAGAAAATGAGCAAGCAATGGGGAATTTAAAAATGCCCAGCTTAGAGAAGGCAAAATAGAATGTATAGAATAAGAAATTTAATTTTTTAATTAAAAAATTCCTAATAGGGCACCTGGGTGATACAGTTGGTAAAGCTTCCAACTTTTGATTTTGGCTTAAGTCATGATCTCACAGTTTATTAGATTGGACTCCACATCAGGCTCTGTGCTGACAGTGCAGAGTCTACTTGGAATTCTCTGTCTCCCTCTCTCTCTGCCCCTTTCCCACTCACTGTCTCTCTCTCTAAATAAATAAATAAATAAACAAGCATTAAAATAATACAAAGTGAATAGTAAGGTACAGAACAGGCATAACTAATATGACCTGCATTGCTTGGTTGGTATAAGCCTAGATTGCTTAGGAAGAGTGGTTAAGATACTGATTACCTTCATACATTCGTTGGTATCCTATGCATGGTAAAATTCCAAAATGTCAACCGTTAAAAGAGTGTTAATAGAAGGTATAAGCTTTAAATACCAAAGGTAAATATTTTATTATTGACTTTTAAAAAATATATCCAACTTTCAAAATAATCAGTGCTTATAAGTAGTAATTAAAACATTAGGACTTGGGTGCTGGGTGGCTCAGTCCATTAAGCATCTGACTCTTGGTTTTGGCTCAGGTCATGATCCAACTGCTCATAAGATCAAGCCCAGCAATAGGCTCTGTGCTGACAGCATGGAGTCTGCTTGGGATTCTCTCTCTTTTCTCTCTATGCCCCTCCACCACTTGCATACACATGCTCTGTCATTCTCCCTCTCTCTCTCTCTCTCTCTCTCTCTCTCAAAATAAATAAACATTAAAAATTATAAGGATATAGAATGGTTAAAAGTAAAAATAAATGGGGAAAACATATATAAAGCCATGGAAATTTTTAAAGAGATTGTTAATTAGCATGAACCCACTAAAATGATCTCAAAATAATTAAGCAAAAAGTAATAAAAATATATTGTCAAATGTGTCCCTTTCTCACTGACTGGTAGGTTATACAGATCAAGGAACAGCAAAACTATTGAATTTTGGAATCTAATTAAACATGATTTAATAAACATTTATTGTATCTTTTCACCCAACAATTATAGGATGTACATGTCTGTAAGGCAGAAACACATTTATAAAACTGACCTGTTTTTATAATACACTTGGCTGTAATACATCATAAAAAAAGGTATGGTGATTTTAAAACCTGTCTCCTGATGTACTGACACACCTTCCATTGAGATGTGAGGTGTGTGTCATGTGTCCTAAGTCTGAAGGTGGTTATAACTGCTTTGGCAAATGGAGCACAACAGAAATGACTACATTGCTTGCAAGGCTAAATTATAAAATGATATGCCAGTTCTTCCTTATTCATTCTTGGAGCCCTGAGCTTCAAGATGAGAAGTCCAATTACCCTCAGGCCACCATATTGGGGAAGTTACATGTCAGTCCTCTGGTCAACCTTCCCAGCTAAGAACAGACCTTCAGCCATGCTTGCCAAAGCATCAGGTATGTAAATAAAACTACATTGGATCCTCCAGGCCAGTCCATCTAGTGATGTCACATGGAGCAAAAGAATCACTCAGATAGCCCTTATCTAAAATCCTGAACTAATGAAATCAGTAGGTAACTGAAACAGTAATTTTTAACAAATTTTGAAGAATACAAATTATATGGCCACAGTCTCTAATCTCAGTGCTATAGAATTTAAAGTCAGTAAAATAAATATAAATTGAGCAATTCTCTTATGTTTATAAAATTGAAACTAACTTCCAAAGAAAAAAATCAAGGTTAAAATTTTAACAATGCATACTATTGTTTATTAATTAAAATTTTATATATGAAATATTGCGATAAAAATAAAAAGTAATAATTTAAGAAAAATGCAGTCTTAAGTATTTACATTAGAAAAGAAAAATATGAAAAGATTTAAAAAATTAACTAAACATGCAATTTAAGAATTAACAAAAAAAAACCTTAAAACCAAAGTCATCTATACTTGGCTGAGAGCTTCATAAATAGTTGTTCAGACTTAATCACAATATCTATGTAAGTCTCATGCCACCATTCAGGGTTGATCATTTTCAATGAATTCTTTTATTATTTTCACAAAGAACTGAATGAAAGATTTGTTTTGGGAACAGTTGGACCAAATTAACAATTGAGCCAAGGTTTAATCCAGGTTAGGAGCTCCCTTATAGAATACTGTAAACATACAGCTTATTGCGGTCTGGATAACGCTTACTCAAGGGACATTACTTTTATGTTTTACCACTTCCATCTCATTTTTCTTCTCAGGCACAGTTATCCTCTGATGCTTGAGGTCTTACAAGAGTCTGTAATTTTTTTAAGCTACAATGATATTCTACATGAAACTAAAACCTACATTGTAAATTCTTGCTGATTCACACATAAAGATGTAAAGGATAATGTTATTCTCTTAGTATTTTTATTTTTTTTGAAACATTTATTTATTTTTGAAAGAGACAGAGAGACAGATCATGAGCAGGGGAAGGGCAGAGAGAGAGACACACACACAGAATCAGAAGCAGGCCCCAGGCTCTGAGCTGCCAGCATAGAGCCCCACATGGGACTCGAACCCACGAGCTGCGAGATCATGACCTGAGCCGAAGTCGGACACTCAACTGACTGAGCCACACAAGCGTCCCTCTTTTAGTATTTTTATATATTATCTTTAAGAAATATTAGTAAATCAATAAATACAATGTACTCTTAAACAACAGAGGGGTTAGACTCTTGACCGCCACACAGTCAAAATCTATCTATAACTTTTGGCTCCCCAAAAACTTAACTACTAATGGCCAACTATTGATCAGAAGCCCTACCAATAACATAAACATCAGTAAACACATATTTTCTATATTATATGTATTATATACTGTATTCTTACAATAAAGTAACCTAGAGAAAAAGTGTTATTAAGGAAATCATAAGGAAGAGAAAATGAAATTACTGGGCTACACTGTATTTAGTAAAAAAAAAATCTGTTAGTAGACCAGTTCAAATGCTTTTTGTTCAAGGGTCAACTGTACTACAATCCAATATGCCTTACTGTATTCTCTATTAATCCACAGCATTTTCTGAAGTAAAGACTCAATTTTTACCACACAAATACACCTGCCGTCTGTGCTGAGAATGTTTTACCTCAAGCACACAACTCAGTACATCTAGTCCCTTTGGTATTGTCTATAAACAATACCATACCATCTTAAATTCTTTTTTGTTCTTCCCAAGTGAAACTTTATTTCCTTCCATTACATAATAAGTCAGAGATAAGATCTCCATTTGAAAGAAACTCTAGCTCAATAAATTCGAATTGAGAAAATGAATCAGTAATACCCCATAATAATTTTCAATAATTTGACAGTTCGGTAGATGTTATACTGGGAAATAATTTTCCTATCATCATTATTTCCATGTTAAAAGATCACCAGACACTGATAATGTAAGACTAAACTTTGCATCTCATTAAGAAGTCAGGTATGAAAGTCAGGGATATATTCAGTGATTATCTTACTCTTGTCCCATAAGATTGCTATTTTCCCCCATTGGTTAGGATAATCAATAATTGTCACCTGGATCAGCACTTATTTCCTGCATCTTAACCAACCAAGTCCTATTGATAATGTTGATGACTATTAAACACTTACTACATGCTAAGTATTGGTCTTAGAGTCTTATATATATTTGCTCCTTTACTCCTCATGATGTCACTAACAAGTTTCTAATTTTGAGATGGAGAAACCAAGGCACTGAAAGATTAAGTGACTTGTAGAATGCTACAGCTAATAGGCGATGGAGTCTGGATTAAAATTAAAAGGCCAATCATTTATATACCTTATTATACCAAGATAAAAAGAGAAATAAGAAAGCTTCAGAACTGTGTGACCATAATATTGTAAAAGGTGGTGCACACACGGAAAGAGACTGGTTAGGAACACATACATTCCCTTTCTCCCTCTCTCCTCTCCTGATTGTATCTCTACTCCCTTGCTGCCTTATTTGGTTCTAGTTCTGAAAGAGCATCCAGCACTTCCTCTTGAAATGGACTCTGTAACATTCAGCCAATCTGGAGAACAAATAACCTCATGATCAGATAACACAACCAAAGTCCTTTTTTCATGAAAATGAACCTTTCCACTTATCATCCAGTCATCAGATTTGTAATGCTGAGCTAGACACTAGGAGAAAGAAAGAATAAATAAAACGCATGGTTCTTACCAGCAAAAGGCACAAAACAATTGGTTACCCACAGTACCTAGGCAGTGAAAAAATAATTAGAAAAAGGTTTTAATGGTTTTTTTGAGAGAGAGAGAGAGAGAGACAGTGTGAGCAGGGGAGGGTCAAAGAGAGAGGGAGACACAGAATCCGAAGACAGGCTCTAGGCTCTGAGCTGTCAGCACAGAGCCTGAAGCGGGCCTTTAACCCTGAATGGTGAAATCATGACCTCAGCCAGAAGTCAAATGCTTAACCCACTGAGCCAATCAGGTGCCCCTAGAAATGTTTTTAAAGTGATGCATAAATGGATACAAATAGTCACATTGTTAAAAGAGCAAAACCACATGTAAGACCAGTAAGGTTAGTTTTTAATAATGAAATGATATCCAAAAAGGGAGGTTTCCTGGAAAATGGAGTTCAGAACCATGTTTTATTTTTATTTTTTTATAATTTATTATCAAGTTGGTTTCCATAAACACCCAGTGCTCATTCCCTCAAGTGCCCTCCTCGATGCCCATAACCCCTTCCCCTTAATACCACGGTCCTCTGTTAAGTTTCTCCTGTTACACTTATGAGTGAAAGCATATGCTATCTATTCTTCTCTGCCTGACTTCTTTCACTTAGCATGACATCCTTGAGTTCCATCCATGTTGTTACAAATGGCCAGATTTCATTCTTTCTCATTGCCATGTAGTATTCCATTGTATCTATAAACCACATTTTCTTGATCCATTCATCAGTTGATAGACATTTTGGCTCTTTACATGATTCGGCTATTGTTGAAAGTGCTGCTGTGAATATTGGGGTCCATGTGCTCCTATGCATCAGCACTTCTGTATCCCTTGGGTAAATCCCTAGCAGGGCTATTGCTGGGTCATAGGGGAGTTCTATGGATAGTTTTTTGAGGAACTTCCACACTGTTTTCCAGAGCAGCTGCACCAGTTTACATTCCCACCAGCAGTGTAGGAGGGGGCCCGTAAGAACCAGGTTTTCAAGGTATGGCAGGGGAGGAGAGGGGATGGTTGCTAGCCACAGGCCGCTCCTCTCCTGACAATTGTCATGACTGGATTATATCAGGTATGTGATGCACAATGGGCTCCCTGAAAAGTGTAATGCCTCAGAATCCTGTGACTGGAACCCTTGCCCCAGTGCCATGTTATGTGAGCACTTAATCCATTACACATTTTCAATGGAACTGAAAACAGAGCTCTGCTTTCTTGAAGGACAATTGTTATAAACATGTTCCATTCCCAAAACATTTAAAATCTGAAGGATTTCTTCAGAGCAAAGCAGAGAAATACAAGTGCCATTCATCTTCTGCCCTTGCTCTTTAAAATCTCTTGAAGAAAATTATTTCATTGTGTACTTTCTCAGGGAGAAACTAAAATTCTAGGGTTTGAGAGCCTTGAGGGTTAGCACTGGGAACCCAGAGCCAGGGAGTTCAGTGAGAAGAAAATGAAAGTATGAAAAAGGGGGAAGAATTTATAATGAAAAGAGTCAGAAATGAAAGCTTACATTAAAAGTTCAAGGCAGAATCTTACATGCCAAACATTCTAAACTTTAAGAATTTTATAAACTTTATTTCCTTCAGAGATTCTTTATATTTAAAGGTGTCACAAAAAACACAGTTCTTTTTCAGCCTCCCCAGTTCCACTCATCTTTTCACCAGACCTTTTGCAAAGTGAAAAGTTGATGGTCAGAATATGTGGATTCAATGACCGCCTCACTAGGCTTTGATTTGAGGAGAAGGAGGGCTTGATACCTGGCCTTTGGCCCCGCAGATTGGGTTGTGCGGCAGTTCTGACCTTGCACTTTGTAGCAGTGGGAAGCCATGTATATTGTCCTATCTTCTCTTGCTTGATTTTTGTCTGGTTGTTCTGACATCTCAAGAGATGGTTCATGGGAAGATCAGTAACTAGTAGATAAATCTCCACTAAAATCTGAACAAATAAGTGGCCCCAACTCTTCAAAAACATAGAATATAGATCCATTCTCTCTCTTTTCTCTCTCTCTCTGCTCTGAAACATAGAGACCATTCTTATTAACATTCTCTTGGCTTAGAGGCAAGGTGTATATTAATAGTCAAATATAACTAATTTCTAACAATGGGATCAAAAGCCAAAGGAAGGCCATTAAAGCCTAAAATAACATATTGTCATATTATTCCTGTATATTCTTGGCATTTCATATGAAAGAGTGCAGGTTTTATTAGGCATCTCCAGTGGAAGTGATGGGCCTCCCTGAGCTCAATAGCTTCCCACATCAAACGCTGAGCTAAGTAAACCTTATGATTTATTAAGCATATAAGTAGCACGTGTTTTAGGTTAAATGACTTATGTTTCAATGTGTTTATCATTTAGAAAATAGTGTTTTTTTCCAGGCCCATTGAGGCAGTATCATACTCACAGAACTGGTAAAGGTAAACAAGTTAACAAAATTAGAACTCAGCATTTCATAGTCACCTTTAAATACTCATGGTACAAGCAGTCTTTCCCAGGTGGCATTTGGCTATTGATGACTGCACTTCACCATCATGCTGCTTATTTCTAAATATATTAATTTCAGCTTGACATTTGCTTTATGAACATCTGATTCTTAGAGTTAAGAAAACAGCTTAAGTAGGAGAATAGATATGCAAAAATTAAAGGTTATTTATGTAATCACTAACACAGTGATGTTTAAGACTCTTGGAACTGCTGTGAAATTTTAGGGTTATGATATCATGCCATACACTTTGAAAAATTAATTCAAATTAGTTTAGAAATGAGCACTTTCATACCCACTGAAAATTTCATTAACAATAGAAATATGGCGTTATAATCAAAGAAATGGTAAAACACTAGAAAGATGTCTACAGAGGTTAAAATTGGGTACTTTTTAAAATATCTTTATTAAAGATCTAAAAGTAATAATGAAAAGATTATTCAAATGTACAAATAATAAGAAAAAACATAGTCATCAGCAAATAATTGTAATTACTTAAAAATTAAATATAAAAATTAGATTAATTTTAAACAACAAAGACTCTGGAAATATATATAGATAAAGGATCTGGAAAGCAACAATATAAATAAATAAATCTATAATATTATGTAAAATTCTCAGTATTATCTGGAAGATGCTCTGCAAGAGCTGGGAAAATTAATGGTTTCTACATCTAACAAGATCTCAGTTATTATCTACCTGACTGGATATTGTGGATATGTAGATGTCATGGTACTGAAGATTATCCAACAATTATTACATAAATGGAGAATCACGTAAGGCAACTATAATCCACACCTTAATACTGTGGTATCAAAATGAGTGCACACAATTTTTGAAGTCTGGTGGAAAGAGAACTAATCACTAAACACTCTAGAACAGGTAAATTATCCACAATGAGTCTCCTAGTCTATATATTATAATCAATCAGTAATTAATCCCCTCCAACTCAAATCATCCACTTTCTGCAGATTCTCAGGGCTTCCATGGAAAGCAGGACTTATGAACTGTCTCTTCCTCATCTCCCAGCTGCTACATGTGACTACATAAGAAATGAGGCCACTGTATTCTAACATATCCCCTCAAAATGGTTGTAGTCTATCAGCTTTCCTTATTATCCAGGGTCACTGTCTGTCAGAGCAGAGACAAAAGGAATCATTGGAGGAACTCCTCTGAATACAATGACAGAGAAGCACCAGGGCCTTGACCACCATAGAGTTCTGGAAAATGTTCTTGGCAGAATATTCTAATGTGTTGACCAGCAGCTAATTACAATCAGTATTCAACTTACCAAGACTCCCTCAGGGAGCAAAAATCCACATACCCAATATGGCCTTAAAGTATCTCTTGGAGGGCCCAGAAAAATAGCATTAGAGCAGCAATTTTTGTTTTAATCAGGAAATCAAGGTAAATTTCAAAATGTGTAAATGAATGATCTTTACTTGGGGCTAAATAGGAGCAATTAAGAAATGACAATCTCAGCAAATCACTTTCTGATCTTTAAACTCAGGACACAAAGAAGGAAGAACAACTCCAAGTTCAGCCTAATAGATACCATCTGAAAGAGGATCAGATCATGTTCCAACAATTAATATAGGCAAAAGTCAAGGGTGATAAGGGCAAAAGAGCAAAACTGCAATTATGCCTAGATAAACTCTTTTCCAGATTTTCCAGATAACAGAGACAGTCCAAAAAGGTTAATGCTAATAACTTTCACCATTGAAAAATGAGCTTAGATGCCCCTCTGCTCATACTCCTCCCTTTGGGACATTCATAATAGATAGTTGTTCCCTGTGGTTAAACAACTGGGGAATTGCTAAAACAGTTTGCAATAAACAGACGTTTATAATGTAGAAACACATGAAAGGAAATAAACTGACATTTCAAAGGCATTCTACAGGAGGAATCTTGCAGTTTTCAAGTTGAAAGGTGTTGTTTTGGCACAACAAACTAGAGGTGCAAAGACAATCCAATCTAAGACACATGTTTCCTTTCTTCAAAAAATCTTTCATAGATGATGTTTACTTCATGCTTTTTATATTTTATATTTTGAAATTAATATTTTAATACCTAACATTTTTGATAAAATTTTTTATTAATAGTTTATTACCAAGTTGGTTTCCATATAACACCCAGTGCTCTTCTCCACAAGTGTCCCTCTCCATCACCATCACCCCCTTCCCCCCTCCCTCTTCAGCCCTCAGTTTGTTCTCAGCATTCAAAGGTCTTTCATGATTTGCCTCCCTCCCTCTCCCCAACTCTTTCCCCTCTTTCCCATTCCCATGGTCCCCTGTTAGGTTTCTCCTGTTAGATATATGAGTGACAACATATGGTATCTGTCCTTCTCTGCCTGACTTATTTCGCTTAGCATGAGTCCCTCTAGGTCCATCCATTTTGCTACAAATGGCCAGATTTCATTCTTTCTCGTTGCCATCTCGTACGCCATTGAATATATATATATATATACCACATCTTCTTGATCCATTCATCAGTTGATGGACATTTTGGCTCTTTCCATGTCTTGGCTATTGTTGAAAGTGCTGCTATGAACATTGGGGTACATGTGTCCCTCTGCATCAGCACTTCTGTATCCCTTGGGTATTTTTAATGTGCTAAGGCCAAATCCGTCATCAATTAATTATTTCTCAATAAATACCAGGAAAAGTAACACCGTAAAAAGTAGTTATATTTCAAAGATTTGTAAGAAAGTCATGATGGTTCTACTTTTACTCAGAATTTTATCATAAGTTTTCTTTATAGGGCTCCATAGAACTTCTGCCATTTGTTTCTAGATTTATCTTCCCTTTAATTGTATGTCTCTTCTGCCAGTTTATAATCATTTGAGTAACAGATTTTGTCTTTGTACCCTTACTATCTATCTTAGTACTTGACATATTGTTTAAAAAAACATGTTTTCTGAAGGAACAAACTGGAAGACTCGTGCTCTGGAACACACCCTATCTTCCCAAGGACTTCCACTTCTACATTAACGCTCTGCTCTTTTCTTTTTCAATTTCTTCCATCTGATTGTATCTCTCACTTTTCTGAATCCTTCCTTGATTCTATATACCACTCCAGCTATTACCCCACATTTCTCCTCTTTGCTACATCAAGACATCTCCAATTAACAACAAAAACACCTTATTTATATTTCCTGTTTTCACTTTGCCACCTCCCAAATACTCTTCAATTCACTCCAGTCTGACTCCCTGACATTGCAAAGACAGTCTTGATAAGGTTGTTTATTAATAGCTTCTCTGTTGCAGTCCAAGGGATGCTTCTCTCTTGTTCCTCAAAATTCTCAAATGAATTATGTACAACTAATCATTCACTCCTTGATTCACATTTATTTTTCAGAATCCAGTCCTCAGCCCTCTTCCTTTCTCTACTTACTCTCAACCATCTCATTCATTTCCAAATCTTAAAATATCATCCATATTATACCCTTTTAAATATGTATCATCACATACTGAAGACCCTGGCTCTTTATGAACTCCTTACTCATGTAGCCAATGGCTTCCATTTATTCTCCATCCAGCAGCCATGACATCTCTACTTGGATGGCTTAACATATTCAAAGGGATCTCCTGATTCCCTTAACTGGGTTTCCCAGCTAGTCTTTTCCATCTTAATAAATAAAATACTTCCATCAACTCAATTACTCAAACCAAAACCCATAGAATTTAAGCTTTATTCCTCCTTTTCCCTAATATGCCCCATAAAATCCATAATCAAATTGTCAGTTGTATCTCCAAATTAAACCAAAATCTAGACATCCTACTTTATTTTCATTGCTATCACCTTAGTCAAGTCTCACCATTATGGAATCATTTTCTATAACAGCTTCCCAATGATAGTCTCCCTATTTCTACTGTTGTTTCCTCCAGACGCACTTTATTCTCCATCTAGCAGCCAATATGATCCTTTTAAAAAGAAATCAAATCACACTGTTTCTCTACTTAAAATCTTCAAAGTTTCCACAAACAGTTTGGAAAAAAAATTCAAACTCTTTACCGGGATTTTTTTTTAAATTATTATTTTCTTAGAGAGAAAGAGTGCAAGTAGGGAAGAGGGACAGAAGGATAGAAAGAAACAATCCTAAGCAGGCTCCACACTGACTGGGGCCCCCACTGACGTTCGGCTCAATCCCATGATCCTGGGATCATGAACTGAGCTGAAATCAAGAGTCTGATGCTTAACCAACTGAATCACTCCAAACTCTTTACCAAATTTGTAAGGTCCAACCATAATCTAGCCCTTGCCAGCATCTTCTACTCTTCAACCACTCATGCTTCCTTTATATGAAAACACTAAGCTCTTTCCAAACAAAGAGCCTATGCATTTATTTCTCTTGCATGAAATTGTTCTTCCTTTGGCTTGTTGTATGACTAGCTCCATATCATCCTTCAAGATTCATTTCAAATGGCACCTCCTCTGAGAGGCTTTTCGTGCACACTCTACCTAAAGCAGTCTTCCCCAACCCCTAAGCCCAGTTATTCACTTTCATATCATTCTATTTATTTCCTTGAAGACATTTATCACAATCTGAAATCAGTTTACTTGTTTACTGCCTATTTTCTCTAATTAAAATATAAACTGAAAGGGTCTTGTTTTCAATCTCTGTATTCACTGAAGCCCCAAATAGTATCTTGTAGATAATTATCTGCACAAGCAGTTAAAGAATAAATGAATGAGCCTATAAGAAGTCCAGTAGTTTAAAAGGCATGTATCCCTAAAAACTGTACTACTACCTAAAATCCTACTATATGATAGATTCCTCTCTTTGGTAGAAATCAGCCATAAATTCAAAAAACATAGGAATTAGTTCATTGAATACTTTTACTGGGAGTGTTTTTAGACTATAATTCTAGGACACCTTCCCAATCTTTTTACCTTTTTACCATCACTATCTTTTAAAGTAGATCCAATTTTTCCAATGGACAAAGAGTCTTGAGCTGCAGAAGCACAAAGTCTTCACGCTATAGCTAACTCAGTGCTTTCTCAGAGTCTTTAGCTCTGAGGCTGTTTCCATTCACACCAAACCCCTAAATGCCTCTCTTCTCAGATTAAATACTCTGTTGGTTTGCACTTAGACTATCCCAAGATATTTTTGAATTACTCTTATTCCATTGGTCTTTTCTTTCCATACCACCTTGGGTAAGATGTGTCAAGCTGTGATGATTTATAATTCTATCTTACGTAGAGCACTCCTTATCAATTTTCTTTCTCTTACCCAAGGGAAATGGTTGACAGATTTAGAAAATACAAGATTTCTCATTAAATATGAATTTCAGACACACAATTTTTAAATAAATATATCCTAAATTTTCACAGAATGCATTTGCAATATTTGAAAAATATTTATGAAAAAATGTTTATTGCTTATCTGGAATTCAAATTTAAGAATGTGTTCTGTATTTTATCTGGCAATCTTACCCAGGAAGAAGAGAGGTTTTCTCAGACTTGGGTCCAAATGAGGAGAGAGGTCTCCTGGGTCTGAGTTTCTAGTATTGAAAGGTTAATAATGAAATGAGATCATTCTAAAATTTATCCAATATTGAATGTACATTTTGCACTCAGAATTCTTGGAATTTCTAGAAATTCAGTGGTAAATAAAATGACATGTGCCAATCCAAGCTTATCAGCTATCAGGGAAAAATGACCCAAAAAAATATTAAAAAAAATTTTTTAAGTAAGCTCTAGGCCCAATATGGGGCTTGAACTCACAGCCCTGAGATCTTCCAATTCTCTCTCTTTCTCTTTCTCTCCCCCTTCCTCCCTCCCCGTCTCTCTCTCTCCTTCTCTCTCTCTCTCTCACACACACACACACACAAACACACACACCACATTCTAAAAACAAACGGGTTTTAGTTATTTATAAATGTCACACAGTTCTCTTTTACTTTTTCTGTAACTAAGTAATGATCTCCTCTAAGAAAGGCACAACCAATCTTATTAACACTCTACCAGTAATATTACAGAAAAAATAAATGATCCTGATGGTATCATATGCCTTGCAGAGTTTTTTTGTGTGATTTTGATTTGATTTTTATATTTTAACTCACCATCTTCAACTAAATAGCAATGATTTTATTATGACTGGATTGTATTAAGATAAAGTTATCTTCTATGGTGCTTATTATCTAGGTTTTCCTTATTATTTGTTCCATTAACATCTTCTGCAGTTATTTTTCTATTACTTTGAATCACAGTCTTGGCTCTAAGTATGAATTGGTTAGTTGTATTATAAAGTTAACTGCTTCTATACGCCATGGCCTGTAAAAGTTAAGAAAATGTGTTCTAAGACCTTTTATTGACCTGACCTGATATGCAGAAGGTTAAAGCAGTTTGTCTTGGAGAAATGTTTAAGGTTTTTTTGTTTGTTTGTTTTTTGTTTTTGTTTTTGTTTGCGTAAGATATTGAAGGTAAAAAGTTGAGGAATTCTTTCTGGGACTGTACTCTCTGATGCATAAGACCTGAATGAAGAAAGATTTATCTAAAATTCACCTCTGATTTCCAGAAGTAAGCATCAGAGTATGAAAGCCCCTTGTTACAACAGCAAGGACTGACATAATGAAGACCAGTGTGGTTGACAGGGCTCCTGGTGATGTCTGTTCCTGCTCTTCAGTGTCCTCAATAAACTTTCTCTCAACCTCTTCCTCCTGCCTCCCCATTCTCACACAATCATGGGAAATGGAAGATTAGGCTTTGATGGTCAAGCTGAGTAGAACTCCTTTTAAACTCATTGACTCTTTCTGCTTCAGGATTCTCAAGCTTAAGTTATCTTGTCCCTGGTATGGAGCGTAGAGAAAAAAAGGACAACACTGTTTTCTATTCCAATCACTGAGTCCCTATTTAAGCACTTCAGTTTCAAAAGTCTGGATATCACAAAATCTTAACTCAATCAACCACATGTAGGATACATTAAAAATCTACTGCAAACTGCAAATTTTAATCAGTGCTCAGACTAAGCCTGGGGCCATCCCAAGATACTGGGGAAAAGTTTAAATTATGAATTATTATTAAATTGGAGTTTCACTACTTTTCGGCATGTTCAATATTTGAAATCAGGTGAATTCAGTCCTACCCTGTAGACAACTTACTACAAAAATCTAAATAACATTAACTGTATTCATTTGCTCAACAAATAAGTTCAGGGACTAAAAAAGATTCCTTATTTTTATTGATCTGCAATAAACTAGATTGCTATGCATAAAATGTGTTCAGTGGCTACTATATTTTGGGCACTGTGAGAGGCACGTAAGGGCACAACTATTTAAAAAGATGCAATTGTTAACTACCTAATGGTTGATCTATCAGCTCTATGCAAATTATGTTTTCAAAGTATTTGATACCTATAGGAAATATTACAAATTATTTAAAGCACTTGAAGACTTTCAAACACTAACAATTAGGGAATGATTGATTCATCTTGAGACAAGTAGATGAAATATGTGTAGTATTCAAGTTGTTTGTAATCTGAGAGACAAAAACATTAAAAATTACATATATAGTAAACCAAGGCAGCAGAAGTGTGGAGCATCATGAATTACTGAATATAGATCCAGTCAAGTTTCTATTAGGCACAGGATTGCTGTGGTTTGAATGATTATTTCCTCCAAATATTCATATGTTAAATTCTAATGCCCAATGTGATAGTATGTGGAGATGGGGCCATTAGGATGTAATCAGATCATGAGCACAGAGCTCTCAAAAATAGGATTAGTGCCCTTTGAAAAGGGGCTTCAGAGAGATTCCCAAGCTCCTTATGCTACAGGAGGATAAAACAAGTCTGAGAAGGTCCTCATCCAGCTATGCTGACTCCATGATCTCAGATATCCATCCCTCAGAACTGTGAGAAATAAATTGCTTGTTAGACATCCAGTTAGAAGTATTTTTGTTTCATCAGCCAGAATGAACTGTTTCCATAGAGTATAATTGTATCATCTCCTGTCTGGCACTGCTCTCCATTGCACTACACACAAAACAAAAACTTAAATAAAGAGGGGTACCTGGGTGGCTCAGTCGGTTAGTTGACTACCTGCCTCTTGATTTCAACTCAGGTCGTGATCTCACAGGTTCCTGAGTTCAAGTCCCACATCGGGCTCTGTGCTGACAGTGTGGAGCCTGATTGGGATTCTCTCTTTCCCACTCTCTCTGCCCTTCCACGGCTTGTGACACATTCTGTCTCTCTCACTCTCTCTCTCTCTGATAAATAAATAAATATATTTTTAATTTAAATAAAAGACCTTTTTTTACAGTAACTATTAAGAATTCACATGTAAACCAGATGATAAGGTTCCTGTCCTCTGTGGCTTCCACTATAATGCATCCATATATTGTCCTTCTTGTCATTATTAGTATCCATCAGAGACTATATACTTATTTAATAAATATTGAAATATAATCCACCCAAACTGCAATGTATTCTTTTCAGGCCTAGCACAGTGGCTCCACATCACTAGTACTTAGCACATATTTCTTGAATAAATAATCTCATATAGGTATCAAACAGCCTCGCTATATAATTGTGTTATCCAATATTACATCAAGACAGAACACTTAATTCTAAAATGAAATCTTAAAGATGTTAGAAGACTTGCTCAAGGTTACACACCTACTTTAGCTTGCAGTTTTTTTGAAAGGATAAAAGAAAATAATGTAATGTAATAATGTTTTTGTAAACTCAAAAGCTAATGTGTTGATATAAAATGTGTTCACAGGAAATGACGAAAAGATTTCAGTGTTCATAACTACCATTCATTTTTCAAACAAACCCTGCAAGATGTTACCTTGGATTTCTACCATGCTGAATTATTCTGCTACTGTTAGCATTAGATATTGATTCAATGAATTATTTTTCAAATAATAACCAATATTTAAGTGTTCACAAATCTTAATGTTTGACAAAATGGCTAAGTTCCTGCAGTATATAAATTCTTTCTCTAAAAGTTTCTAAACTCAAAAGGAACCTTGAAGGTACACTGTACATTTAATTAATAATGCCATTGACCAAAACCAGGAACTTTACTAAACTTTAGACAGGCTTCTTTCTGACACTAGACCCCTGATCTCCCTTTTCCTTAGAATATTTCTTTTAGGAAACTTGCAATTGTAAATTCTTTCTCTATCTCCTGGAGATGAAAATCTTTTTAAAAGCCTCCTGACAGCTTTACAATCTATGAATGTCTTTCACAAGGACCTGGGAATCATCTTTTTGAAATGTAATCATCAAAAGAGATAACACCCCTACTTGCCAGTTACAGCAAATGGATAGAAGTCTAAGTTGAGGGGTCACCTTATTCCAAGTTACAAAACTACCACTTGTCATAAAGATGGGAGAAGTTAATTTTTCCTTTGGATAAAACCAATTAGAAAGCATATAGATAGCCTATGACTTATCTCTGATGTCCATTACCCATCCCAGCCCTTAAAAACCTCTATCTGCTGTGTCAGCAAAGTTCAAGTCAGACTTAGTTGTGGCATCTCTCCATATTACTATAGCCTTGAATAAAGCCTTTCTTGCCTCTTTAATTTTGTGTGGTTTAATTTTTGCATTGATACGGTATTTTTAAGAACAATTTTCAGGGAGTAGAGGAATGTCCCACATGTAAACAAAACACAAAACAAAGAGCACCAGCACCGTAAAAATACCAGATCAAAGGGTCATTTTCACAGACAAACTGACATGGAAACTACCTATATAATGAATCTTGAGGCACCTGGATGGCTCAATCAGTTAAGTATCTGACTCTTGATTTCGGCTCAGGTCAGGATCTCATGGTTCATGGGTTTGAGCCCCTGCTTGGGATATATTCTCTCTCTCTCCTTCTTCCTCTCCCTCTCCCTCTCCCTCTCTCTTCCCCATGCCTGTTCATGTTCTCTCGTCTCTCAAAATAAATAAATAATTTTTAAAAAGACACTGATCTCATGTTACTTGTAGTTCAAATAAATTAAGAATTTTTTTAAAAATAGCATTTGAAGGGCCCTTAGGTGGCTCAATTAAGCCTCAGAAGTTTGTTTTCAGCTCAGGTGATTAAGCCCTGTGGGCTCCATGCTGAAGCAGGGACTGCTTGGGATTCTATCTCCCCCTCTCTGCTCCTCCTCTTTACACATGCACACACATGCATTCTCTATCAAAATAAAGAAACACTAAAAAAATAAAAATAGTATTTGAGTTTAGAAACATAACCCAATACTTATAATTAACCAATTCTAGAAAAGGATTCTATACCAGGGAGTTCAGCAGCCAAGTATGATCAACTGTAGGCCTTCACTGTACCTTCAATACAATGCCACACCCTTTTCCTTTTCTACTCTGGCAATTGAAAGAGCAATAGAAAGAAATCAAGTTACTTATTACAGGAAAATGTAAATGAGAAAAAAAGAAAAAACAAGAAGATTGAATACAATAGGCAACAGAGCATTCAGAAGATAAAGTGAGAAGGAGGAAAATCAATTTGAATGTCTCAAACCTCGATTCAAATTAATATCACCAAGCTTGAAAAATATCTCTTTAAATTCATACAATTTGAATTTAAAGATGAACTCAAACATAAGCTAAAGGTATTAATAGCAAATTTGCCCTTTTCACATCATTCAAAAGAACAAGAACCAATTTAAATGATAGTTTATCAATACGAGACTTCTAAAGAAGACAGACCAACAAATTAAAATAGAATCTGATTTCTCATAAATTGGGAAGATGGCACAAGATGAAGTGAGATATCTATGCCCAAAGGGAAAAAAATAATGAACTAGGAGTATGGGATGGAGACATAGGAAATATGGAGCATTTTTCAAGCTGTCCTTTACTGAATTGAGAGAAAAAACCTTTATTAAAATATATAATCTTAACTTTTGCCCCAAATTGACCAATAGTCCATAATGATGAAAGTTGCTCAGGTCCACCAAGGATTTGAAAAATCCGACATACCAGGAAATAACTTGACAAAAAGAATACATTGTCACAGGAATCAATTTCATATTAGGAAACATTATTTGGCCTTAAAAAAATTCCCAAGTGAGAGTGAATAAATCAAAATCATTTCTATTAAAATGCTACTATTATTTCAATTATTTTTACAATAAAAGTTTGGCTATTAAGAAATAGAAATAACAACCATGAAATAGGAAACAAATCCAATCTATTAACTTTCTATGTGATTTATACAACACAGAACAGCTCAGATAAATGTAAATTAAATTCAATTATACAGTTAATTCAGTTTAGTGTTTATTTATCAAATTAATTACATGAAACCAAAAGTAGCAATACTTTAAAATAATCTTTAAATCAGAGAACTATTTACTCAACAGGTGTTAGATGAGATCTTAAATCTCTCTATATAAATCCCATTTACCATGTCAAATCATTTTAAAGAACTTATAAGCCAGAAATTGCAAAATGTATTTCTAATGAATTCTAGATACCAAGAGAGTGCTCTCGAAGACTTACTAATTTAACAAATAAACACAAACAAAATAAACTTATAAGCATTGTCATTAAGGTTTCATCATATATCTCCACCACAACATGATATAAATTCAATGCAAGCTCTGTATCAAAACTAAAAAGCAAATTCTTCATTTGCTCTTTTCTTGCCTCAAGTAATATACGCCATTAGTCTCCATATTTAGTATCTTATTCATGTTGTCTCTTTTGCTGTCAGTGCACCTTCAGAAATTACCACACTGATATTTGTAATCTTACATACTTGACAGGTATCTTTTCTACCAAAGGGCCGTTAAAAAATTCACAGTGAAACCTGAAGACTCTCTGACACAAATTGTAATTCCTGACCATAGGAAACCGGAGGAAATGACACATTTTTTTCCTTCAGGAATATTTTTCCCCGAAGAAAGCTCATTCCTTGAGGAAGCAGAAGAGAGAGCCCATGATTTTTAAGTTATGTTTATTTTGTCATCCAGCTCCGCTTCATATCAAACACTGTGCATCAGCTGAAGTCAACATGTCATATGAAATTATCAATACTTTCTTTCCCTTGCTTAAAACTTCAGAATTACTACTTGTCATTTTTATAAAATTCTGATCTACACAATGCCACACTTTATTTTTACCTGTTTATAATTTTCCTTTACATGTATGTGCATTTGTTGATTATGAAATTAAAAAAAGAAATTTCATTAAACTGAAGTAAATTCCAGTTTGGGGTGGGCAATTCTAATTATTAGAAAGTTCTGCTTTATATTTACCCCCTAAATATGTACCACCATCTAACATTTACCACTCTTTTCATGAGATAATCTTTTAATGATTTGAAAACATTTATGAAGCTTCTTTTTCATTCTCTCTTCCTCTTTCCATAACAGGCAAATTTGGTTTTTAAAAACTAGTGTATAATTTCATACTTATCTTTAAAGAAGTGTATTTTAAAACTATAAGCTAGTGGCCAGCCTAACTAGGTATTTGATGGAGACAGACGTAAGGCAGAGAGGTCACTTGAGGTCACATTAGGGAACAAGACAGGAGCATCAAATTAGTCCAAAAGAGAAAACTTATAAACTTGATCAAACAGCCTTAAATAAGTTTTGAGGGTTTTTTTTTCTTTTTAATCAATTCCCAAAGCCACTCCTGTAATACTGGTGAGTATAAAGAAAGATTCCCATTATAGAAACGTTGTTAATATCATTATCAATTTGAGCCTTCCCAGGTTACAGATATCAAAAATTCATTCTCCAACATTTCTGCTAATAATGGTCAATTTTTGAAAATCAAACACCAATCCTCATTCTCTAATTATAGTATACTTATTTTCTTTGGGGGAGTGATTGACTTTTCTTTTTCCTTATTCTCTATTGGCTTTGAAAGAAGCTGGCTCTCAGGGAGGGCATTTGAGTCAGAAAAAGGACAATCAGCATTTCACTTTTCCAGGGCATGGCAATAGGTTCAGCACTGAGCATGTGAATCAAAGAGAGAATCTAGAGGTATCTACTGAGATTGTAGAGAGAGCTGTATGCTTTTCTTCCCTGACTCTAAACAGTAAAGGTATAAAACCAGGCCCACTGTGGGGCCATCCTGCCAATGATGAAGCCTAAGAAAGAATCCAGTTTGGAAGGAAGAAGAGCCAAGCAGTGGTGAGGTAGGCTGAGTAATGCCCCTCCCCCAAAGATGGCTATAACCTAATCCCTGGCAGCTGTGAATACATTACATTACATACCAGAAGACATACATGAATAAGTTAAAGATCTTAATGGGGAGGTTATCCCAAATTATCAAGAAGACCTAAATGTGATCACAAGGATCTTATAGAAGAAAGGCATGAGGATCAGTGGGGGAAAGGTGGTAATGTGATGATGAAAGCAGATATGTAAATGATGCAGCCAGGAACCAAACAATGCCTACAGCTTCTAGTTGTTGTAAGAGGCAAAAAACAGATTCTCAACTGCAGTCTGCAGAAGGCTCTCAACACCTTGATTTTAATACTCATTTGGATTTCTGACATCCTTTTATAAGAGAATAAATTTGTGTTGTTTTAAGCAACTAAATTTGTTATAGTAGCAATGGGAAACTATTTCTGGTGAAGAAACAAAGGGTCTTGGTGATTTCATTAATCCAAATATATTTAAAGTCAATGCTACCTTTAGCATTTTTAGTTAAAGCAATTGGGTTAGGTTTTCTTTCACTCTCAAGAGAAATTATTCTCATATGGGAAACCAATCAGGCTTCAGCTGACATTAGTTAAAATTTTCAATTTTTGCCTATCAAATTTCTACATGATCTTCACAGTCAATAATCTGCCTTCCCTTTTTTCCCTTCCTTAAAGGGCTTTTGATTAATCTTACCACCTTGATATGATTCCATCATTTAAGGCTATTAAGATATTTTTGAGGCCTATTTTTTTCTTCCAATCTATTAGCTAATTTTATTACTATTATGCCATTTAGTTTATTTTTTTAAATATAGCAGATATCTCCTCCAATAATTAATTTAACACATATATTAACTGGCATAATTTGCATATAGTTATATTATACTTCTAAATCAACCTGAATTTGCAATTTATTTAAATCATATTCTTCACCTTTCTCTAAATCTAACCAAAGTGAAATAGCAAATTGTTAACATTGAATGCAGTCTCTTTTTATTATTTTTAAGAGAAGGAGAACATGCAAGAAGGGGAAGGGCAGAGGGAGAGAGAGGATCTCAAGCAGCCCCCTCCCCCAGGCAATGCAGGTTCGATCCCATGACCATGAGATACTGCCCCGAGCCAAAATCAAGAGTTGGAGGCCAAAATGACTGAGCCACCCAGGTGCCTCTACTATTGAACGTATTTTTATATCTAGATCTATGGAAGTGTCAATTTAAGAAAAGGAACCAGATTAGTTTGTCTTAAATTCTTCCATTATCATGTCAATTTCATTGATCACTACCTCTTCCCTTTTGTTCTGTCTTGTTTTGGTTTATTATGTGAGTTAATGTTTTACTCTTAACATATCTCAGAGCGCCTTACATAAAAGTCCTCGCAAGTCTACAGCTTTCTCTTTATTTTTTATTTTTTTTAATGTTTTATTTATTTTTGATACAGAGAGAGACAGAGCATGAGCAGGGGAGGGTCAGAGAGAGAGGGAGACACAGAACCAGAAGCAGGCTCCAGACTCTGAGCTAGCTGTCAGCACAGAGCCCGACGTGGGGCTCGAACCCACGAACGTGAGATCTGACCTGAGCCAAAGTCGGAGGCCCAACCGACTGAGCTACCCAGGCGCCCCAGCTTTCTCTTTTTTTAACTTTATTAAGATAGGACTCACATTTCACAAAATTCAGCCATTTACAATCTACAATTTAATGCATTTTAGTGTATTCACAGAGTTGTGTACACAGTCTGTTTCTGGAACATTTTCATTACCTAAAAAGAAATTCTGTACCTACAAGTCACTCTCATTCCCACTCCCAGTTCTCACCCACAGAAATTATTAATTTATTTTCTATCTCTATGAATTTACCTATCTTAGACTTTTTATATGATGGAATCATACAATATACAGCCTTATGACTGCTTTATTTCATTTAACATAATGTTTTTAAGATGCATCCATTTTACTGGATACATCACTATTTCATTTTACGGCCAAATAACATTCCATTGTATGGATATAGACCACCACATTTTTAAACTTTCTACAGAACTAAATAAGGTAAACATTAACTCTACCCTGTCAGATTTCCAAAATCAGTGTCTTTGTTCCTGTAGAAAGTCTGAAATATACGCACCAAATTCAATCTTCTCTTTTCCCAATTTATCATTTGTTAGCAATAGTAATTAGTTCTGGTGGGTGGTTCTACATGTATCCCCAAGATCCAGAAACTTCTACAAGACTTCTTCAACAAGAAGGAACTAAATAAGAGCATCAACCCTGATGAGGCTGTTGATTACGGTGCAGCTGTCCAGGCAGCCATCGTTTTGGAGACAAATCTGAAAATGTTCAAGATTTACTGCTGTTGGATGTCACGCCTCTCTCCCTTGGCATCGAAACTGCTGGTGGAGTCATGACTGTTCTCATCAAGCGCAATACAACCATTCCTACCAAACAGACCCAGACCTTTACTACCTATTCTGACAACCAGCCTGGTGTGGTCATTCAGGTGTAAGAAGGTGAGCTGCCATGACCAAGGATAACAATCTACTTGGCAAGTTCGAACTCACAGGCATACCTCCTGCCCCCCGTGGTGTTCCTCAGATTGAAGTCACCTTTGATATTGATGCTAATGACATTCTCAATGTCTCTGCTATGGATAAGAGTACAGGAAAAGAAAACAAGATCACCATTACAAATGACAAAGGCCGCTTGAGCAAGGAAGACATTGAGCACATGGTCCAGGAAGCTGAGAAGTACAAAGCTGAAGATGAGAAGCAGCAGGACAAGGTGTCCTTCCAGAACTCACTGGAATCTTACACATTCAATATGAAAGCAACTGTTGAAGATGAAAAACTTCAGGGCAAGATCAACAGTGAGGACAAACAGAAGATTCTGGACAAGTGTAATGAAATCATCAACTGGCTGGACAAGAACCAGACTGCAGAAAAAGAAGAATTTGAACATCAGCAGAAAGATCTGGAGAAGGTCTGCAACCCCATCATCACGAAGCTGTACCAGAGTGCAGGAGGCATGCCTGGAAGAATTCCCGGAGGCTTCCCTGGTGGTGGCGCTCCTCCACCTGGTGGTGCCTCCTCTGGGCCCACCATTGAAGAGGTTGATTAAGCCAACCTGAGAATAGGTCTAGCATTGTTCCACACAAAATATTTGAAGGACACAAATTTGTAGCAAATTCCACGGCAATTTTAAAGTTGAACTGCAATAGTTAAACAGGGCATTCTTGATACCTGAATATGGAATATGTGCACAGGGAAAAGAAATACAACATTGCACTTTATAAGCACTATATTGTGAAGTGGAAAATGCAATGTCTTAAAATAAAACTGTATTTAAAGTTGGCAGCAAAAAAAAAAAAATGTTATCAAGTTCCTTGAGATAGAAATCACCTAAACTTGGTTTTTCAAATTCCTTCAATCCACATAAATGTTCTCTCATAAATTGGGCCCATCTTACTCTTTTGCAATCTCTTGTAGAGCTTTAGTATTATTCTCAATAGAAAAAAATGGGAGGGGGAAAATAGAAACCAGGCAGAAACAAGTATGTCTCCTTACTCTGCTGTCATGAGTGTGATGATCACCAGAAACAGCTATAAGCCTTCCTTATTTATCTTCTTTCCCCAAGGATGAGAAACTGCTTTTGCTGGGGGGAAAAAAAAACCTCTTGAGGTAGGTAAGTCTCTACAGGAAAGGAATGGCTGTGTGCTGGTTCTAAACATTCCACAGAAAGGTCCAAACCAATCTACTAGAGTACTGCAGAGAGTTTATTTGCTCCACAGAAAAAAAGGGAAAGAAATGAGAAGGTAAGAGAAGAGAGAAAAAAGCCAGAAGGGTAATGGGAAATTATGTGGGCCTAATCAAGATTCTCCTTTGATCTCACAAATATTTAGTAAGTTGAATAAACTCAGGAAGTGTTTAATACACATGATTTTCTCTGGAAACTGGTGAAGTGTCAGATTTTCACATGCATATTGACATGAGACAACACAGTGTTAGAAAGGGAAGATTTAAGAGCAAAGGGTTGATAAGACAATAAGACGTTCAGAGAAATCTTGAAGAGGTTTAAGGTTATGGCATTGACCTTCAAAATAATACTCCCTAGATTTCAAGAGTCAAAGAGGCCCAAGCTGATGTAGAGGATAATGGCTTAGATGGAGGGAGCTTTTCAGAACAATGTCGGTTTAGTGATTGATTGATTGATTGATTAATATTTGCAAGTTGTAGTTCATTCTTAGATTCTAGCACAATTTCTTACTAACTCTTTAACTACATTCTTTTTTTCATATTTTAGTTAGATTTAGAGTTTTCTTTCCTTCTGATATTGGTGACAAATTTTGAAGTCCCTACTCTTTTTGAGCCTAATTTCTTATAGAAACTCTTCCCTTAGTAACCATACTACTTTGCTATGGCTTCCAGGACAAAATATCACAGAATAGTGGCTTAAAAAACAGGAATTTATTTTCTCACTGTTCTCGAGGCTAGAAATCAAGATCAAGGTGTCAGCAGGATTGTCTCTTCTGTGGCTTCTTTCCTTAGCTGCATATGACTAACTTGTCACTGTGCCCACACAGCCATGCCTGGGTCTGTGTCATGATCTCTTCTTAAAGGACATCAGTCAAATTGGATTAGAGCCTAAACTAATGAACCTTCTGTAACTTAATTACCTCTTTACAGGCCCTATCTCCAAATCAGTCACATTCTGAGGTACTACAGATTAAAG
>NC_043701.1:86126828-86137467 GCF_006229205.1 Suricata suricatta
ACGATGGAGTACTACATGGCAATGAGAGGGAATGACATATGGCCCTTCGTAGGAAAGTGGATGGACCTTGAGGGTGTCATGCTGAGTGAAGTAAGCCAGGCAGAGAAGGACAGAAACCATATGTTTGCACTCATAGGTCTAGCAGGAAAACAAGAGAGACCTAATGGAGAACCAGGGGGAGCGGAGGAGGGAGAGAGAGATGGGGAGAGAGAGGGATGCAAAACTTGAGAGACTATTGAATGCTGAGAATGAACTGAGGGTTGAAGGGGAAGGGGGCGGGGGGAAAAGAGGTGGTGGTGATGATGGAGGGCACTAAAGGGGAAGAGCACTGGGTGTTGTATGGAAAACAATTTGACAATAAAATATTATGGAAAAAAATCTTCTGTGTTCTATACATGAATGAACTTTACAGTGTATTATATTCCTTTACCATCACAGATGGAAATGATTGTTTTCCATCAAAAATTACATATATCTATAAATACACATACCTACCACACAGCTCAGAAATCCCAACACAGGCAGGTTTGTGTACTAATTAATCTAGTGTAGAATCTTTATCCTCCATATACTGGATTGTATTTTTGTATGTGTGTGTGTGTGTGTGTGTCTTCACTTGTGTGTAAATCTTGTTTGCTCACAGTATCTTAATTAGGGTTAGAAGAGATTGACTCTTAATATAACCATGGAAGTTATACATACACATGTAGGTGAATCACACACAGAATTGTCTATTGGACAGTTGTCTACTCACCAATGTAAATGTCTATTGCTTTTTTGGTTATTTGAGTCAGAAATCTCAGCCTGTAAGTGATGGATAAAAATGAAGAAGAAAGAGGCAGAAAACAATGTATAAAACTTTAGCCAAGAGAATACAAGGAACCCAGTGACAGACATAAAAATACAATATAAACCTTTCAACACTCTATGACATGTTTTTCTATAAGACTATTATACTTTAGACACGAGTTAGAGAAATGCCACTATTGCTTTAAGTGCTATTTCTCCCTCTCCTATAGGATTTCCCCACATTACAGATATTTTATAAAAATTGTGAGGAAAGGCCCAAAGTACTTTGAGCTCCTTAGAAGGAAGGCATAAAATAAAAACAAGTAATTGTCAGTACTATCATTATTATGCATTAAACATGTCAGATTGCTTCAGAAAGGTCACTCATGGGACCAAAAAAAACTAGTATTGTAGGAAACAATATATTAAATTGATTAATATTTAACAGGGTATATAAGAATCATGGCCCCTCAGGAATTTACCTTTGATTAACCAAATTACTAAATGTAAGTCTTAAAGCAGTATTTTATGCATATCAACAAACTCAGAGCTCCCAGATAACAAACAAAGACTAAATTTGCCTTCAGGCCATGTAGATTTGTCTTCACATGCAATAATGCACAACCAGAATATAAAGTATTTTCAGCTCTAGGTCCCCACCTGACTTCTTAAGTAATCTTTTTAGACACCCCCTAAATAATTGTTAGGAAAGATAAGATACTGCATGAAATCAAATCTGTGGGCTTGGTAAGTATAAATATTTTTAGTAAATGTGTTTGTGGTCTCAAAAGTCTTACGTGGTCCAAGCCAGCAATCCAACCTTTAGAAAGACAAAACTGAGAATTTCAAATGTTTCTGGATATACTGTCAGTGCTACCCATACTCATCAGAGACACAAATTCTATAAAAGAATTTGTAAATTAATTTCAGTGAGGCATTTTGATGCCCTAAAGAACCGGGATGAATCGGGATTTAAAAATGTTTGCCTTCCCAATGCATCCAAAAGGACAGCCAGATATTTCAAATATCGGAATTATTGTGCATCTGGACTTAGCTAGATTATTAGGTGCCAAAAAACATGTCAATTTGTTACAAACACCTCTAAATTATTACTTATTTCTTGTGAAATGCTTGTATTTCTGTTTACTTTTATGTGCAAGTATCTCTCACTTTTAAAATAACATACAAAACCAGAATTCACTGCTAGCAGTCGTGCCTATAAGAAATATTAGAGAAGTTCTTCAAGGGCATCCGACAGGCTAGGTTGGTAGAGCACACGACTCTTAAGTTTGAGGTTGCCAGTTTGAACCCCACACTGGTTGTACGAATTACAGTTAAAAAATAGAATTTTAAATTTAAAAAAAAGAAATAAAGGAAATTCTTCAGGATTGAGGCAAATGAACTCAGATGGAATTTGAATCCATAAGAATAAAAAGTACCAGCAAAAGTAATTATGTAATTATATTTTTAAAAAAGGAATAGAAAAGCTTTTTTCTTCTTTCTCACAACTTAAGCTGTTGAATAAAATAATATGTGTATGACATAATGTTGGGCTTATAACATATACAAATGTAATATATGTATAACGTATTTGCCAATAACAGCTCAAAGGAGGTGGATGGGAATAAAGCTATTTTAGCTAAGAAATAACTAAAGAGGATAAGGCAACAATTATAGCAATTATATTTTTGTAACATTAATAGGTGTAATATGTACAGCAAAATTACCATAAAAAGAAGGAAAGGGAATAGAGCTATACAGGATAACATTTCTATATATTACTGGAATTAAGCTAATATACACTTGAAGGTGATTCTAATAAACCTGGTGTATATGGTCAGCCCTAGAGCAACCTTTAAAAAACAAATAAACAGAAACAGTGAAAAACTCAAAGATTATCTAAATGCTATATTAGAGAGTATTTATTTAATGCAAAATAAAACAGTAAAGGAAAAATAGAGGGACAAAAACTTCAGACATATAAAAAATAAAAAGTAAAATGATGCATGCAAATACAACTATAATAATAATAATAACATTAAATGTAAATGTATTAAACAACCTAATCAAAAGTGAGAGATTGTCAGACTGGATTGAAAAAAAAAATCTGTATGTTGAAATCCCAATACCCAATGAGATGGTATTAGAAAGTAGGCCTTTGAGGGGCCCCTGAGTGGCTCAGTCAGTTAAGCATCTGACTTCCACTCCGGTTATAATCTCTCAGCTCATGAGTTCTGGCCATGTGTCAGGCTCTGTGCTGACAGCTCAGACCCTGGAGCCTGCTTTAGATTCTGTGTCTCCCTCTCACTCTGCCTCTCCCCCGCTAATGATCTCTCTGTCTCTCAAAAAGGAATAAACATCAAAAAAAAAACAAAAACAAAAAAGGAAGATAGGCCTTTGAGAGGTGCTTAAAGTCATGAGGATGGTACCTTCATGAATGGTATGAAGTGTTCTTACAAAAGAGACCTCACATGTATCCCTAGCTCTCCCACTATGTGGAGACAAAACAAGAAGTCTCTGCCTATAAACTCAGGAAGAGAGCCGTCACCCCACCAAGTTGGCTCTCTGATCTAGACTCCCAGCTTTCAGAACTGTAAGAAATACATTTCTGTTGTTTGTAAGCTACCCAATCTGTGGTGTTTTGTTATAACAGCCTAAGTGGATTAAAGCAGTACCACACCTGCAGGAAATACCATATGCATAGACTATATCACACTATTCTGAGAATATGCCAAGCTAATAATGCTTTTGAAAAATCAACATAATGAACAGCATCTGAAATTTTTGTCTTATATAAGGAAAGAGTTAATAAGTAAATTGGCAGATTTTATTTATTTGGATAAATAGTCCTACCATGGATACTCTTTCAAATAACCTTTTTGGCTTTTATTCTCCATGTCCACAGGTGGTATTTGAATTTCACAAGATACAAAACCAGCAAAGTAAGGTTACTATATAGTATAGTTGCTTTACAACATTCATTTTAAGACCAAGATTACCATCTGTCCATTAGAAAAACTGTGTAGCCACAGGAAGATGTTAACTGTGCCTAAGACATGTCCTTACCCATAATATTATAGTGGCCAGTGCTATGATATACAGAGATTTTGTATTATAGAGTAAAATATGAAATCAAGTGCTAATGATCAGGCATAGGTGATATGAAACAGACATAGCTAACAGGCAAGATTTTCACTTGTTAAGTAAAACACAATTTTTAAAAAATTGTTGGATTTGTATATTCATTGTATATGTTCAAAGTGTTTTTGTATGTGGCTTTTCATTTGATCCTCACAATGGCCTAAAATCCAGGATAAAGTAAGAAAATATTTCTTTACCAATAACATTTTCATTTTTTATGGCAAAACATGGCTAAAAGTCATTCTGTGTCATGAATTTTATGAAGAAAAATAATGGTTTTTCTTCTGATATTCAAGAGGGTCATCAGATCATATGCTTAACATTTAGCTAGTATAGATTTATGCCTGACCTAGGCTATTATAAATGCATGAACTTTTTTTTTAAAAAAGCAATTTCTATTTGCAGTTAATCAAATGAGTTATTTCTTTAAGATAGTATCCTAGCAACTTCAGACAGAAGAGGAAGTCCCTGCTGATGTTAGAAAGAGATTTGTTTATCACATACCCAGATCTAACTTCTGAATGTGCTTCAAAGAGTTGCTTTGATCAAATAACTATCAAAACTTTTCTATTATAGAACTAACAAGGTTGGAAGAGTCTTCACAATTTCTCAATTTGAGATGCTCATCAAGAGAGAATGGTGTTTCTCTCATTTATAATAAACATATGTCTTAAAGAATATTTCAATGGGACTGCATCTCTCAAATCCAATTAGTTATCAATAATGAAATATTTAAATCTTTTCAAATATTATTGGGATGACAACTAAGTAATGAGAAGCTTTCAACAAATTTTAAAATAAACCTTACATTGTCCAACTAAATATCTCAGTCAATGACAAATAAGAAGTGTTTGAGCCCTTAATGTCACCTTCCAGTCCATGTCCTTTGCTTCTAAACTCTGCTCTGATTTAAATCCCGATTTAAAAAAAATAATAATAATAAAAGATACTAATGCCAGCTAAGAAGCATGGCATCCAGTATAGTCAGGATATTCCATGACTTCAGATCTCTGTTAATCTTCTCTCAGGTAATGTGGTGTAATAAGAGGAACTATGAGGTGAAGATGTGACATTGGCTCTACAACTTTTCATGCAGAAATGCAACAGCCCTATCCAGTGGTCATAGTAGGCCAGAGGGAAGGACAGTGAATCCAATAATCATGTCCAAATTTGAGGATATCAATACCTCAGGAAATATCTAACCTAGACCATAAAATAAATAAATGAATGGGGGCTAACCCATGTAGGACTTTGAATCTGGCTTTAGTGAAAACACAGCAATAAAATGTGCAAAGAAAATCTGTTTCTTCAAGTTTTATAATTTTCAATGCTGTAGGATATTTTATGTTTTCAAAATAAGGATATGTATTCACATCTTGAATCTTATATTTCATAATCAATTCCTAACAATGAAGGAAGATACAAGCCTATAATATTTGAAGTTTTACTCCTATAAATTTCAACCCCTAAATTTGGCAGACAGAAGGACAATTCTTAAAACTATAAAATACTGCTTATTTGTTAGCTTCACCCATCAGTCCCCATGAATCAGTTACTATTTATGAAAGTATGTTTAAACAGGAGCAATGCTGTATATCATGGATACTGAGAACAATAATGGTAAGAAACAAGATGTGGACCAGTTCAATTAAACCAGAAAGGAAAAAGAATCATCTACCTTCAACTGATAAAAAAAAAAACAATGGCAATAATAACATCTAACCTCCAGTAAGTGCTAACGCTCTGCTAAATCATTATATTTTCTAATTAGCTCATCTAATTTTTACAACAAAACTACAAGTAGAAATTATTATTATACCCAATTGGCAGATTAAGAAAATAATGTTTAGAGAGGTTATGCAAGTTTCTCAGAGTTAGTCAAAAAGTGGCAAAATTGGAATTCAATGCAAGTCTCTATCCTTCTAAATTTGTGGGTTTATGTATGAAGCTACACAATCTTCTATCAGCCCAGCGATGCTGAATATTTACAAATAATGTGGCAGCATGGTTTCAGGAGCTACCAAATCCTCTAAGATTATGAGAAACAGAGGCAATGCCTTACTGTAGCAGGATTCTCACACAGAGAGTTGTGACATCGAGGCTTTTCTTTCCAGGAAGCAAGTTTATTCTTGGCAGCACAGGCTCAAAGCGTTTGTACCTAAAAAACTGAGTCCCCAACATGACATGGTATATAGCCTTTTATGCATTTTCTACTTCTGTATCTCCCAAATATAGGTAACATATAGACATACAGTCTGATTGGGTGATCTCATGCTACAGAGTCATGACGGATGTCACCTACAGGCAGAGTCCTGAGGAATGTCATGTACACACACAGTCAGGTTGCCTTCCCTTATCTTGATGTCTTTTCTCACCATATTCCTTAGGGAGGGAACTCTACCCCATTACATCCCATGAACCATTTCTTCATATCAGTAATTCTAGTGTGGGCATTTATCAGGTAGCTCTGGCTACATAAAACAGAACACCATGCCCCCAAATAACAGTTGTTTAATCATAACAGATGTTTATTTCTCCTTAAAGCAGAAAATGTTCAAATGTGCAGAGCCCAGGGCTGATGTGACAATTTGGCAAATATTTAGGATTCAAGCTTAGTCTGTCTTCATACACCTTAATCTTTAGAACTTGTTTCCATTGACAACATTGCCTTATGGTACAAGATGGTTGCTTAGGTGTCAGCCATGTAATTTGAGGCAGGAAGAATGAAGAAAGAGTGAAGGGGAAAGAGGAACTCCGGGAAGTGTCCAGATGCTTTAAAAAAAAAAAAAAACAAAACACTCTTCTAGAAAGACCAGTACCATATCTTGCACCCATATCACATTGGCCACCCATAACTCATTTCAAGGAAGGTTGAAAATGTCTTTCAACTGGGAAGGCTTCTATTGGTAAAGTAGAAGGTGGTAATAAATGTTATATCAAAAACAAGCAATTTCTGGGGTGCCTGGGTGGCTCAGTTGGTTAAGCGTCCAGCTTCGGCTCAGGTCATGATCTTACAGTTCACGGGTTCGAGCCCTGCGTTGGGCTCTGTGCTGACCGCTAGCTCAGAGCCTGGAGCCTGCTTCGAAGTCTGTATCTCCCTCTCTCTCTGACCCTCCCTTGTTAGCGCTGTCTCTCTCTGTCTCTCAAAAATAAATAAAACATTAAAAAAAAAAACAAGCAATTTCTATCAAGTGTGAGATACCATCACCAGTAATGCTTTGTAATACCTTCTTTTAAAAGTGAACACTTTTTGACTCCTTCAGAAAGATGTAAAGAGACACAAATCTCAAAATCAGGATTCTATTGCTGCTTTCATAAACATTCTCCTAATAACTTAATGATGTAAAGTTAACTAATTAAATATGAAATACAAATGTGATACATTTGTGGGAAAGTGGGAAAGTGACAGAGGGAAGAGGGGCAGATGACCATCAATTATTGAGTATCTGCTATATTCCATAAACTCTGTTGGTTACAAGAGATGGAGAATATATAACTAGGCATAGTATTATTATCTTAATTTCTCATACAGTTTACTGAAGTTAGGTTACATCAAGATTAACCCTTTAACTAACTTGAATACTTGTTCTTTCCATAATTCAATGCTGTCTTCACATCATACAGTATCTAGAAGTCTGGAATATGAGTTTTTACTGGTTTGGTTTATTGTGCATATAACTGCAACTTTCTTCTTTTAAAACATTAGTTCAGAGATTTCTACAGCAAACTGACGCAGTAAAGTTAAAACCATTTTAGAAATCAGTTAATATAAACTATCACCAGAAACCTCAAAGTACCAATGATTTTAATATTAAACATCATATCAATTTATTTGTTAGAGTGTTTTGCAATAATATGAGCAAGGTATTTTTCTTTTAATAACTATTTTAATATTTCTATTTTCAAGTTTGAAGATAAAATTGAATGAGCACCCAAGCCTCATATTCCCTTAACCCTCCTCAGAAATTAAATTCAGTAAATTTCTAGGCTAGTTGTTGTCTTTTCTAACAGTGTTTTTTCAGGAGGTATAGGTCACAGCTGCATTTTCTTTAGCCTCAACTCTTCTATCTTGCCCATTAAAATACAAGTTATTTTTATGAGAAAATGCCTAATTTTTAATTAAAGTAATACAATATTGACATGGAGATAAAAGTTAAATGTATACTGAAGCACACACCCTGATTCCTGATCTTTTCTGCATTCAAATTCTGTTTTGTTTTGTGGACTCTAAATGGGTTTTAACATTCTTTCTTTATATGTGTGGCCCTATAGAAATAAAATTATTGAAATTTGAGAGCCCAATCTCAGGATGACCAAAATCTACTTGATTATATGGTTAATTTTTTTTAAAGTAACAAGATTGGGTGCCTTGATGGCTTCATTGGTGAGGTGTCCAACTCAATTTGGCTCAAGTCAGGATCTCAAAGTTTGTGAGTTAGAGCCCACCTCTGGCAGTGCAGAGCCCACTTGGGATTCTCTCTCTCCCCCTTTCTCTCTGCCCCCCCTTCTCAAGATAAATAAATAAACATTTAAAAAATTAAAATTCACTAGATTAATCTTAGACACAAAAATTATTTTTATGTAAAAATATAAATCTTTTATCTTGGAACAATCTAAAATTGCATTCTACTAATTGGCTCAATATTTTAAAGCAATGAAGTCATTTAATATATTTTCATAGACCTTTACATTGTTTTCTAATATTACTTAACTAGATTTAACATAGTTAATGATGATAATGGATAGATAGATTTTTTCTTAGCTTTTTTAAGAACCTTTGGCATTTTCTCTCAATATTTAATCCTTTGTCATCAATGTAAATAATGAGTCTCTTGAAGAGCTGATTAAGTTTTAAGATTCCTAAAAGCAATAAAAATCAGTGCAATCATCAGCTCTAATAACCCTTTTTACTTCTCTTCCCTATGTCAATGCTAAGTCTGAAATTTACTGTCTAATTAGTATTAAATATTTGACATAGGCAGTCCCACTGAGGGCCAAGTGTAATTTCACCAGCTAGACTATTATCCAATAACATATGAGGTTTCATTAGCTATCATTTGAAGGGTTGTGGTGCAACTCAATTTATTTTAAATTTAGATAAAATATTTTACTGGGGAGGATGTTATGGATTTGGTTGAACTTCCACTCAACATAGTAGTTCACTCTTTACTATCCTTGCTGGGTGTCATCTAGCCTTTGCTTGACTATGTATTGTGTTTATCGTCTCCACCTTGAGATTGTCTTATCCACTATGGGGCAACTCTGCAGGTTAGTAAAGACATTAGCTATATCTTCCTCTCTCTCATTTCTACCTATAAGCTTTCATTCTGTACCATGAAGACACATCGAATGTTCACTTTAGCACATATTACATATTATAATTATTCATGGTAGTCTAAGTGAGGGAAGACAAACATGAATGGTTGCTTGAGAGAAATGAAGAGAATGTGGTAAAGTTTAGAAGGAGGAAGCAGAGGTAAGAACTGTGATTTTATTTCAGTGAAGTGGCAGAGATATAAGAATATTTGATTAATAAGCTATATTAAATAAACTTCCAGAGGATATATTCTGATCTATTCAGGCTAATGGAGGTAAAGGAGAGGATGCTGTATCTGAAATAACAATCTATTAACAAAGAAAACACAGTATGATATTGGGTATGTTAATTATGGGCATGGTCATCAGACCAGATTTTGTCATAAATACATGAAATCCTTCCAGGGAACAGACCCAAACAAAGTAGAATAAATCAGAGAGATGTGTTATCTAGTAGCTTAGAATTTTTCTTATTAGGAATTCAATCCTCAACGAATAAGAAGCAACCAAAAGTGATCATTCCTGACACAAGAAAATAAAATAATACATTGAGAAGAAGACAGTCAAGATGATATGAGAAAAACTTTATAGTAATTCATCTTTCCCAAGACACCATTAAAATAACAGTAAACTGTTTTTTTAATCCTTTAAATGAATAGCATATTTTTGATAGAAAAATACTGAGTGATGAAGAAGCATGAAGGAAGCCATTGTCTAAGAACCATGAAAGAATAAATTAGGAGGAAGCAGCTGAACTGTTGAGTAGAAAATGGATGATTAAGTCTTTGGTGCTGTAAAAGCAACTTCAATTAAACATAACCACCCCCACCACCATAAAAAGAAGAGGAAGAAAAAAAAAGTAAAGAAAATAATAAGGGAAAAACCCAAGAGACACTCCCTAGGGGGGGAAAAAAAACCAGCATGTAATTTCTGTCCTTGATGGAATGTATTAAATAAGCAAACACCACCAACAAGCCAAACAAGTACTACAATGGAAAAATATTTTAAAAAATGATAACCCTCTCACATGCATAAATGAAAGGTTGCACACAAAGAACTCACATCTTTTCAAGCTTCAATAGCAAATATTCTGCTACTATGTATTAAATACTGCATGGTTTGCCCAAGCTAAGATGAAACCACATCATCAATCAATAAGCATTTTGCATTTTCTTTCATTATCTACTCAAAGTCATGCCTACTGCACCTCTAAACATTTCATTAAATCCAATGATACAGCAAACACTCCCCAAATAAACTTAGATTGTATTGCAGTTTCACTTAACAGTATATAAAATGCTGTGTTGTGACAGGTATCAACGATCCATTAGATACTGAATCAATTTTTCTTAAGCACTACTAACTGCTTGCTTTTCTTGAAGCTAGATCATTC
>NC_043701.1:86137567-86160909 GCF_006229205.1 Suricata suricatta
TGTCTGATTGCTGATGCTAGGACTTCCAGCAGTATGTTAAACAGCAGTGGTGAGAGTGGGCACCCCTGTCGTGTTCCTGATCTCAGGGGGAATGCTCTCAGTTTTTCCCCATTGAGGATAATATTGGCTGTGGGCTTTTCATAAACTGCTTTTATAATATGTATGCCTTTCTAAATTTCTTTTTAACTTGTTAATGTCTACTACTTTACTGAAAATATATATGATTACTGAAGATAATATTTTTAGTTTTTTTTTTCATTTTTTTAAAGTTGATTTATTTATTTGAGAGACAGATACAGCATGAATGGGGGAGGGACAAAGGGAGATGGACAGAGAATCCAAAGCAGGCTCCGCACTGTCAGTACAGAGCCCAATGCAGGACTAGAACTCACACCACCAGAAGACCATGACCTGAGCTGAAACTAAGAGTCAAACCCTTAACCAACTGAGCCACCTAGATGCCCCATAAATATTTTTATTTTAATTCACTACCTCACTGACCTCATGCTTTCTCTGAATTTATGAAGATTGGTTAGCAAACTTACAATCCTTCAAATCAAACTGTGGCAAAGGCACATTAGAAACACCTGAGAAGCACTGGTTTTCAAGCAGTCAACATTTTCTTCTCATCACAGTAACAAAGAAATAGTAAAAAAGTAACATAAATTTATTTAAGTTTTGAAAGAATCACTCTGGACTTCCTGTTTTAGCTCTACCATACAAATTGTTTGGAAGGTGTCAGTCCTGTGTTTTAGAAAAAGCTGAGCAAAAGGAAAAGAAAGACTTTTCTTGGACCAATCAGAGAGCCAAGTTTACTGGGCCAACTGCCACCCTGAATCTAGAGAGACAGTAAATCTAGAATTACTGAAGTTATACCTGGAGCAGAAGACATGGGAACCACAGACTGAAACAGAGAAATGCCTTTAATGGGTCCATTCATAACTTGGGGACACAGCAGAGGAACAACCAGTGACCTTGAAGATCAGTAGAAACTTCCAAAAGTGAAATGCAAATATAAAAAGGAATGGAACACACACACACACACACACACACACACACACATGTACACACACGTACACATCCAAGCACACAATCACATGGAACATCCAAGAAAAATGAGACCATTTCAAAAGGTGTGACATGCCTAATTTTTTTAAAAAATCACTTACAACACTTAGAAAAGTCTGCAAGAAGACAAGGGTAGAAATCAGGAAACTACCTAAGAGTCAATTTCAGGGATCCAGGAAGGAGATTATGGCAATGGAGGCCAGGGTGGCAGAAGTAGAGCTGAATAACTAGTCAGGTTCTGGGTAGGAGCCAGATTCTGAGGTTCACGATGCCACATCAGTTCTGATATCGTCACTGGTTGACATTTGGCTACAAAAGTTTCAAGGCTAATTCTGATCTTTTTAGTAGCTACCAGAGAGACTACTACTTTTGGAACAGAATAATATACACATATAATAAAACCACAGTCGCAACAGGCAAAGAATACACCAGTGTTAACACAGAAGCATGCTAAAACTTTGTTTGAACTGACAAACCAATCATGTCTACTTGGAAGCATGACTGACACAGATTTCCAAACAGTAAAACTGAATCATTCTGATTCTTTTGCTCCAGTAATGATTACAAGATATTCATTATGGAGAATTTACAGTTGGGAAGGACCATGTAATACTTTGGTTCCTTTACACATAAACACAGCCTATGGGAGACCTATTACCTACAAATTCATTAACATGAACATTTTAAACATGCTAATCACGGATAGTAGTTCTATTATGCCTATTATTAATAGTGGAATAATACATAGTGTTGTCATATTAGTGTAATACAAGGCAATATGCAGTTGCTTCTTATTATAACAACATCACCTCCCCTTTTCATAACTCTTCTCATCCATGGCTACTAGATAGTTTTATAAAGATTAATTAAGACTTACATCACCTCTGTGAGACTGGGAACTGCCACAGTCATCATCCTGATGTGAGGCGAGAGATTAAGCTGTGCTATTAAAGCAGCTCTAGGATCAAAGCTCACAACAACATTTCAAACCTGAACTCTTAAACAATATAAGATACACCTGTTCTGTAACCCTTATTTTTAAACCAGTCCCAAACTCAGATATTTTGCAGCAGATAGCCATGTCTTCGTGGAAACTGCACACTGATTGCAAAAGTTTTCAAGTTAAACGGCACTTATTTTGCATGTGTTCATCTTAATATTTCCAAAGACTAAAATTCTTTCAATAACTCATCTTCATTGGTATCAGGAGTTACATAATCTTTCACAGCTATTTAGAAAAGCAATCAGGCTTCCAGAATGCTATTCTCAGCCCCTGAGATTACACAGTAACTTAGTTAGAGGGTCTGGAATCGAACTTCTGATCTCTAACTTTTTGCCGACTTGCTCTAGTGAGCCGTGCTGCATTGTACTAAAACAGAGCATGCTAAGAATTTGAATTTACTTTATAAGGTCAACTATGCTGGGAGACTCTGCTCTTTTCCTCACCATTAAAAAAATAAGTGAAAAATAAAAAGCTATGTTCTGAAAAGTTGTCATACATTGTATTCTTCATACTCTAAAATGAAACTGTGAGCCTTTTCAATGTTGTGACTGGATCACATTGAAAAGGCTACCTATTTTCTTACCAATTATCTTCTCTTTCATTAAGCATCCTGTGGAAACACCTAATAACATTTATTCTCTTTTTCTTTCTCAATTTTTTATTATTTCCAAAGTAACAACATTTAATGTACTATCATTTTAATGCTGAATAATCATTCAGCTTTATTATGCAGTCCTACACTGTCAATCACACCTTTAAAAGTGGATTTCTCTCTCTCTCTCTCTATATATATATATGTATATATATTTAAAATATATATACATATATATATAAAGTTATTTGACCTCAGAGTTTTTTTTCCCAACTGGTCTAAGCCCTCTAAACAGTTCTGCATAGGCAAAATCAAGTGACAGTTGAAGATAGATATCAAATTTTTACTACACCTTCTCTATGTGGACAAGCGTGAAATCTTTAGGCATCTTACTATCTTTAGATACTAAGATGTATAAAACTCACACTTCAAAGATAAGGTAGAGCAAATGTTAACCTATACAAACATTCAGTATTAAACTACTGTCAACAACAGGGGGCTACTAAACATGCCCCCAGCACAGCATGATCTTTATACAAAGGAAACTTACTACTTTCTGGCTCATAATACTGGTATTATGCTTATCTTTTTAGCAAAAGTAACTTACTTGAGAGAAATACAATTCAATTAAATGTAGATTGTGAGTTTCTGTATTATACCACCCCAGGTACTAATTTTTCAAAAATATGTGAGATGAGAGAGGGAAAAAACTTCATTTACTACTTTGAAATGTCTTTGAAAGGTAAAGGGAAATCATTCAATAGACTTTTTTAAGAGCTATTGAACAGCCTCTGGCTAACTGAATAAAAAAGAAAATACAGCGACTGTCTTTGCAATATTCACTCATTTTAACATAAATGATATAATCATGGATATAAACATGCTCTTTTTAAAAAGATTGCATTGTTTATATATGGTCTATACTATATAATATTTTGTGCCATTGAACCTCAACTTCTAGAAAAGAAGATAAAATTTAAAGATATAGTAGAAAAAAGAAATGTTATCCATTTTATAATAAATGTATTCCATTATTTCATTACAATTTGGTTAAATGTTATTTAAATTTGTTAAAAAAGTCATAAAGACTGGGGGCTTGATATGTTCTTTAAACAAGTTATTTATTGTTTTTATTTATTTGAAGAGAACTTATTTCACCAAAGAATACACTAAGTTCTGGTTAATGATTCTGGCACATGCAAAAATATAGAATCATTATTACTACACTAATAGATTCATTACTACTACAGAAGCAGAATATTCTGTTTGAATAAAAGTTCCTGAATTAGATCTTGACTGAGGTCCCATTTTAACACTGCAGAGCAGGGCAAATATTATTTTGCATCTAAAAATTTAGAACAAGTTTAAATAGTTGTCTCCTTAATAACAGAAGAATATTCAGCATTATTCTTGCTGCTCTAAGTGCTTTTACCAGCACTGATTTCCAAACCATCTGCCTGCAAAATCTATCCCAACGTAATTAAGCAAATTGATCCAAATTGGTGGGATTGTTTAATATTGTCTATTCGAATTTTGAAGAATGTCCACCCTAGACAACTAGTTACTTTGGCTTTGACATATGAAGTTGAAACTGAATTAGACAAAGAGGACAATTGCTTCTCTTGGCCAATTCATTCATTCATATCAATAGTATGAATAGATCAGTCTCCCTATTTCCCACGTTGATGGAGTGATGATCCATCTCATCTGCTGTATCATCAAGGTGTCAGGATACAAATTAAAGAGCGATAGCTTTAACACACCATGTATACAGAAGCTGGGAGCTATATCTGGTGAATCAGAAATCAACCCCTCACCACTCACTAACAAAATGCTTAACTTAACAAGATTCAACAATCTATGTTGAATTTACACAGCAAGTTCCATAGTTGATTTCTGACAAAATCCAATGAGACAAAACACACTAAAGATTTTTTTCTAAATATTTCCAACTTTGTACCTCAGTATTCCCACCCATAAAAGTCTGACTTGTCTATTGACAAGGGTAATGTAATAATATATTAGACAATTAGTAAAAGACTTCCACCTGTTGTAGTCTTTCATCACTCCGTTTTCCTTCTTTAAGATGGAAAATAGTAATCATCATGCTTTCTCCTTCCTCAAGGAAATTTTGAGAGGTTAACGTACTTTGAGAAGCTCAGTCACCTATTATTTGTAAGATTTGTTCATCTGACACATGATATTTATTTTTGTTTACTTCATATAATAGTGAATGATATGATGATGTGAGAATTAAGGATATTCTCCTATTTGATAAAGTATCAGAAATCCTAGTCCCAAAGTTGCTGATTTAACTCTGCTGAGACAAATATATGATTTATAACATTTCCATGAAACAATCCTCTATAGTCTCACCCTTTGTGTAATACAATTTTCACTGAAGTAGGTTAAATTTTCAAGGAATTTATCCTAACTGCTGACTAAGAAAACTTAATCACTGTCTGAAATGCCAATAACTACCAACAGTTGATTTGGACATACAAATCAGTCATTTAGATACGGACAACTAAGATACTGTGAACTCCATGCTTCCACATCTGAATACGTTTTCTTTTTTTTAAAGCTGTTTAAAATTAATCTAATAAATGTAAAACCAATGATCTATCTCTACAAACTAACACTGAAATGTTCAGGAAAATAAACAGTGAAGAAAAACTGAAAATAAACAGTGAAGTAAAAAAGAATGTCTATTGACCATTCCTTTCTAAATTTATCTGCGCACTATCTCTATTTACATAAATATGGTTCCTGATCAGAGATCAGACCTGTCACTTCTTACTTATATGTCTAGTCAGACAATGTTATTGTCAATGTCAGTGTCAATTGTCAATGTCAGCTCTTACTGTTTCAGAATCTAAGCCCTCTGAAGAGATCTTCTAGGAAAGATTTGGTGACATTTATCCTTACTGTGAACTCTTTCTTACCTTTCACTCAATTTCTGATAAAGTCGCCCAACCTCAGTACTATTAACATTTGGGGCTAGATAGTTACCTGTTGGTTTTATTTTATTTTACTTCATTTTGTTTTATTTTGTTTTGGGTTTTTTTTCTTTTTGTTTTTTGTTTTGTTTTGTTTTGTTTTTGAGAGAGGAGAGGTGATCTGTTCTCTGCATTGTAAGATGTTGAGCTGCATCCCTGGCTTGCACCCACCAGATGACAATACCAACCCCGCCTAGTTGTGACAGCCAAAAGTCTCTTCAGACATTTCCAAATGTCAGGAGGTGGGGAGCAAAAATTATTCCTGCTTGCAGACCACTGTGATAAAGCCTTTAATTGATTTTTCATTACAGGCTAATCAATTCTCTCTCCCCACTTTCTGAGTAGCCTGAGATAGGAAAAACAAAAACAAAAATAATTCCTTTATTCTGTCGTTTTTTTTCTACTGAGGTTAAGGAAAAGAGTTTTCCTCTCTATCCAATCCTATACTCACTGCCTTCTCTCAGAATTATAATAATAAATATTTTTTAATTAGAATACATTTTAAGAAAGAAGTAAATATAAAATGATTAAATGTGTACATACATTTTAGCCAAGTAGTTCTACTTCTTTAGCTATATCCCAAGAAAATAGACACCAAGATGTATATGCAAACAGGAATAGAAATAAATTGGAAACAATTCAATTCTCCAATAATAAGGAAGAGCTACATAAACTACGTTCCAGATATATTGAGAAATACTATACAACATTCTTTAAATGTTCAAGAGTAATAGCTACGGAAAGTTTCAAGTAATATTTTAATTTCTTTTTTAAGTTATTTTTAAGGAAAGTTATCAGAATAATTTATGGAAAAAAATACCATAGAGTAGCATATACATTACAGTACCATTTGAAAACTATAAAATATACATTAAAAAACTGCATGTGCAGACATCAAATTATTATCAGTGATGTCTTGGAGGTATAGATATTAAGTGATTTTTCTTGTTTTCTTTAGAGATTTATAATTTATATCTTAATCATGTTACTTTCATAAGAAGGAAAGAGGGTTGCTTAAAAAATTATCCATTTTCAGTTATTAAGCTAACAAATAAAAATAATTAGTGGTGATATGACTGTGAATTTCTTCAAACTTTCAGAATTGTATACTAAAATGGATGAATTTTACCGGATGTAGATGCAATATGAATCCTGTGTGCACCGTGCTAATTCAAATCAATTTGGTTGTTTGTCTACTAATAAGAACTCAGTTTGGAAACAGTATATATTCTCAAACAAATAGAAAAAAATATTTTGTGCAGATAAAAATCACAGATACCTAGCTCATCATTTTTAAAGAATGTGAAAAAGTATAATTATAGACACTGAAATTGTTCCATTTAGTAATAAAACGGAGTGCTATTTTCAATGAACATTTTTTTATAGTACAATTGTATTTGTGTAAGTGTTCCCCTCAAAACTGCCACTTAATTATATCTGAAATCTAATCAGGTCACTTATTTAAGGAAAGAGATTGTAGGACTCCATTAAACATCAAGCCATGGAACAATTGAGTTCTGGGGTTTATTTATTCTTCTATCAGTATAGGAAGTTACTGAGAAATATTACTTCAATTAGAGTTCTTTGTATTAGCTTTCTCCTCCCTTCAATGTTAAAATAAATATTTTTATATCTAAATAATTTAAAGAGTTTTACCTGTAAGCCTGGGGGTTTTTTTTCTTGGGCTATTTTTTATGGGTTATTTTTCTTGGGCTAAAATTTTTGTTAGATCCATTGTAAGTAAAATATCAATAAGGAGATAAGAGCTAGCATAAAGCCATCATGTTCCACAAGCTGCACAGATTAGATGCAAATTGACTCAGGGGAGGAAAACAAACGGGTCTCCCAATCTGTTATCTGTCCTCTACCACACTTCCAAAAAAACCCTTCCTAGAAACCTCAAGTAATTGGTAAGCTTGGTTTTTGTAGGCAAGAGTTGTCTTTAAGTCAATGAAAACTCTCCTTTCATAATTGTTTTACTTTTTCATCCTCACATAATTAGAGCATGTTAAAAGAGCACTTCAAGCTTGGTTAAAACAGTCCCCTTCAGATCTTGTCCCATCAGTTCTGTGGCAGTTCAATCAATATTAGATAGCATCAAAAATCTATTTCCTGTCCCTGACAAGAGAAGGAGGTCCATAAGATTATCTGTTCTGAATGGCAAATGCAAACTCCATACTATCTCAAAATGCCACGTATGCTGTTTTACCTTGAGACACTACTGTAAATGGTCAAAGCCAGATTCTTTTAATTAAATAAAATTTAATTTTTAATTATGATTGAAAGATAGTGAAAAGGTAAGCCACCAAATCATCCACAAAGTCTTTTCTTTCAGGTGTTTCATTCATATTAACTGGTTGAAGCTCAGTCCTTTAAATTAATTTCCTTTAGCTGTGTCTCCTTCTCTCTCTGACCCTCTGCCTCTCATGCTCTGTCTTTCTCTGTATCAAAAATAAATAAAACATTAAAAAAATAAAAATAAATAAATAAATTTCCTTTAAATGACCATCAAAAGTGAAACAGAGGGTGCCAGAGAAATTCTCAGAATGAGCAATGCACAAAATTATCGTACACAGTTTACTAGGAACAAGGAACATGAATCTCAACAACTTCTAATTTCTTTGAAGAAATAAAACACAAATATAGAAATATCTTTGCTCTCTTTAATGGAAATTCCAAAAGTAGTAAATACCTAAAGCTCATATGTTAAATTAAGATATCTTCTGGTAATCTCCATTTCGCTTTTATAACATCTATATTTAGAGAAAATTTTTAAAAATTATTATTGTGGAAAGTTAGGGGAAGAAAAGCCTAAGAGAGTGACAGTAGCCGGCTAACATTTGACCCCATGTGTCAGGCACTGCAGTAAGTCTGTGAACTCATTTAATACTTACAACAGTCTTTCATGGTTGGCACAGTTATTACCACAACTTTTAAAATGAGGAAACTGAGGTAGGAAATAGCATTGTAGGATTCAAACTTATTTTATAACAAGCTTTTAATGAAGAATCTTATACATTCCAGTGTATACCATTCCTTATTCATAATCCACGTGTACCACGCTGAACAGAATTGGATTGGTGTAATCACTCCAGGTTTGTTTTTTTAAAGATAAGAGTAGGAATTATTTTCTTTCAAAGAACTGCCTCTAAGGTTGAACATTTCTATTATTTGTGGTCCTATTTTCTAATTTGTTAATTTCTGATTTTATCTTTACCGTTTATCTTATCCTGTTTTTCTTCAGTTTGTCTGGGGGTGTAGTTCTAACTTATCTCATAATAATGGTATAATCCTAATTTATTGTTTACTTGATAAATCCTATCATTTAACTTTTAAACAGTCTGTGTCTTTTGTGTTACTTAGGTATGGTCAAAGCACTGTAAACACCAGCTGTGAGTTTTATCTAATTAACCAAATTTAAGAATTTATTCAACTTTCATTATTCAAAATTATGTGTATTGCATTCAAAACTGTATTTGAATTATAATAGTGTCTACATCAGCAAAACTAAAAGGCAACCAAGAGAATGGAGGAAGATATTTGCAAATGAGATATCAGATAAAGGGTTAATATCCAAAATCTATAAAGAACTTATCATACCCAAAAAAAACAAATAATACATTGAATAAATGAGCAGAAGACATGAATAGACACTTTTCCAAAGAAGACATCCAGATGGCTAACAGACACATGAAAAAATGCTCAACATCATTCATCATCAGAGAAATACAACTCAAAACCACAATGAGATACCACCTCATGCCTGTCAGAGTAGCTAAAATTAGCAACTCAGGAAACAAGATATTGGTGAAGATGTGATGTGATGAAAGGGAAACACTTTTGCATTGCTGGTGGGTGTGAGAACTGGTGCAGCCACTCTAGAAAACAGTATGGAGGTTCCTCAAAAAATTAAAAACAGAACTACCCTACAACCCATCAATTACACTACTAGGTATTTATCCAAAGGATACAAAAATGCTGAAAGGGATGCATGCACACCAACATTTACTGAAGCATTATTGACATAGCCAAATTATGGAAAGAGTTCAAATGTCCACAGACTGACAAACAGACATAGAAGATATTCTACACACACACACACACACACACACACACACACACAATGGAATATTACTCAGCAATGAAATCATCCCATTTGCAACAAGTGGATGGAAATAGAGTGTATTATGCTAAGTGAAATAGTTGCTGCAAGGGTGTTGGGTGAAAGGATGGGCTAAATGGGTGATGGGCATCAAGGAGAGCACTTGTTGGGATGAGCACTGGGTATTATATGTAAGTGATGAATTACCAAAGTCTATTCCTGAAATCATTATTACACTATATGTTAACTAACTTGGATTTAAATTAAAAAAAAAAAAAACGATAGTAACCACCAACTGCCCTCCATATTTTATCTTTAAATTTTTTCAATGTTTATTTATTTTTGAGGCAGAGAGAGCCAGAGTGCAAACAAGGGAGGGGCAGAGAGAGAGGGAGATACAGAATCTGAAACAGGCTCCAGGCTCTGAGCTGTCAGCACAGACCCAATGTGAGGCTCAAACCCATGAGCCATGAGATCATGGCCTGAGCTGAAGTCGGACTCAACCAACTGAGCCACCCAGGGGCCCCAACTACCTTCCATCTTTAAATACCTTACTTAACTCTATATTTCTCTAGTTATCAATGTAAATAGTATGACCACATCTATTAACTTGAACCTGTGTTGTATAAGAAAAGTAGCTTTCTTTTATTTCAGAGTACTTCCTGATTCTGTTGCATAACTGAACATTTTAGAGAATATTATTTGTTTCAATGTATCTTCTTTTAATAGTTAAAGTAGAAAATTATAATCATTATAATAGTAGATGTTAAAAATAAGTATTGATTAATAGAAATCAACAAGGCTAACCAAAATTACAATTTTGAGGAATGATTGGCATCACTAGGGAGAATATAAAAAGTGGCCATTATGGTGTGCAGGGATTTTCCATGAATTGTAATGAGCTGAATGGTGCCCCCAGAAAAGATATGAATGTGTCCTAATCCCTGAAACTAATGACTGTTCCCTGATTGGTGATGAAATTAAGGATTTTGGGGAGAGAAGACCGTTCTGGATTATCTGGTGGGTCCTAAATGACAACACAAATGTTTTTATAAGGAAATGGCAGAAGGAGGTTAGAGGCTCACATAGAGAAGGCAATATGAAGATAGAGGTGACCTGAAGGGACCGAAGCCACCACAAGCCAAAGAAAACGTGCAGCTCTTCTGGAGCCTCCAGAGGGAACGGACCCTGGCTGACACCTTGATTCCAGACCTCTAGACTCCAGTTTTAAACTACTACCCTGTCTATGGTCATTTGATAAAGCAGCCCAGAGAAATTAACACAATAATGTATTCCTCCCTCTGACAATTCTAATGGGAAAAGGTAAGAATTTGAAGCATTGTTAATTATAATTTAGCTACCAAGCTGTATTTCTTTAAATACTGTTTAAGAACAGGGACATGCAAAGTGACTGTGCAGGGTACAGAATGACAGTTAACATTAAGTGTTTCCTGTGTGCAAGCACTTGTCTAGATACTTTACATACATTAAGTCTTTCCTTCATAAAGGAAGAATTCTTCAAATCCTCCAGAGTTTGCGCAATGTATACAAGATTACAGAACAAGTGGCAGCAGTAGGGCTCGGATTACAACCAAGGTTTTCTGAATTTGAAAACCCAAATCTTAGTTGCTAAAAGGCATTACAGTGCTTTTCATTTCAGCTGTGCCTGTCCCTTTCTTATTCAAATGTTCTCTTTCTATCAAAGGAATTGAAATGTCTTAGTTTGTATGAAAATGTATCTAAAGTCACACACTGACTTTGTTTCTACACAACTTTGGGAAACACTATTTCTGCTATGGAGTTAAAGCCTCTTGTGTCCAAACCCTTTTGTTCATCAAATTGGAGAACCTCGCCCCTATCCTCTAGACCAGTTTTAACTCTCTCATAGTTATTCCGTGTTTTTCCCTTCCATAATACTTACATAATCATTTTTTAGGATGACTATTGTATAAACCAAAAAAAGTTCCAAAACTCTTAGAGTGTTTTGTTGATAATTATTTGAGGAAAAAAGGCTCAAAATAGATTGTCCTGGGCAAACTGACATGTATGGTCACTCTAGTTATTTAGAGCATTCAATCTTCCCTTATGGAGTGTAAGTCCCAGAGAGCAAAGCAGTGATTTTTTTCTGATCTTCATTTTATCCCCATTGTCTAGTGTAGTGTCTGATGCTCAGTGAAGACCCAACAAATACTTAATGAATCAATAAATCAACCTTGATATACAGAATTTTTTTATATGGTGGTGACAGGCATGGCTCACATTCTTATGGTACATGGTAAAATTCTTTAAGATTCACAAGTAACTATCTTGAAAAATGCTGGAATTATGAAATTATTTAAATTGTTGAAAATACCCTAAACCAAGGCAAAAGGAACACATCCAAATCAGATTAGCAGCTATTCACAGGGGACCATTTTAGCATAACAAGGCAGGTATTTCTTTGCTTAGGCACAGCCCATCCACCAGCCGCTGTTAGGGCAAGTCAGATTTTCACCTCCTCCAATTTGATCTTATTCCTAGAGCCATAGGCTGAGTCACCTCTAATATGTAGTCCACTTTATTACAGCACTATACGCTGGGAGCCCTGTAGCCTGGAATTCTTTAAAACATTAAAACACGTTTTTACTTTTAGAAAAAAATTATAGAAATATTTAGAAGGCCATGGACTTTATCTCTAGTCTATGATCTTACCACGAGAGTAAAGCTATTGCAGGATTCCTAGTAAATTGGCACGTAGCTTTAAGACCCTTGTCTGTAAAAGCCAGTATTCCCATCAAGCTCTCACTGTGCTACTTTGTCATCTTCACAAGGACTTATTCTGGTGTTTTCTGTTCGTTTCTTTTTAATATAAACTGATGATATCCAAGATTTATTTTAGAAAAAAAATGACTCTAACAGACCTTACTACTTATTGAACTATGACTCAGAAGCAGAAATAGGTTGAATTTGCTTATAAACTACCTTGCAAATTTTTGCCTTCTTTAAACCCACTGGAAAGCATAATGGGCACCACACAAATAGATGTAAAGATCCTCCTGACTGTAGGCTTGTAATTAGGCCATTAATAAAAACTTAATACTACTGCACGCTTTTCCTGAGAAGAAATGATAAAAGTGGTAACAGAGAATCTGGCACCCTTACAGTCCGATTATCAGGTCCAGAAAAATCTCAGCTGAACTGAAGCAGAAAAACAATTTACCACATCACCAGTTGAAACAGGATGTTCCAGCTCATCCAAAGTCTACTTACTGTACATTTGACTCTCTCCTCCAAGAGGCTTAGAAATCTTTCATGGTCAAATAACTAGTTATTGAAAGATAGACTATAGACCGACAAGCACAATGTAGGCAAGGTAGATGCTTGTACTGATTTAGCTCCAGCCTATGATGGTTGGGCTGCTCAACCTCTAACGGAGTAAAAAGATAAGGAATAAGTGATATGGACCAGAATTTAGTTTATATTTTGTGAGAGAGAGTATTCAAAGCATGAAAAATCCTAATTAAATAAAGGCTGCTCTCTGTGTGTATCTGACTCTCTCAAAACCTTTTTGACTATTTTGAAAAGAAAATATCTTCTATCCTAAACTTCAGTTTGTCGATGTCTCTGTAGCATACATCCCTTAGATGTTGTTCATTAGAAATATCTGTCTGTGATTTTATGAGTCTCAAAACATTTTACATCTGTGCTGGGTAATGTACTTAATCCTAACAGAATTGAAAGGATGTTAGATTAAATGTTGCAACAAAAGGAAGTAGAATCAAAACACTTGGTCTTTACTTGAAAGGCTTTCTGAAGAGGTTGATCAATGGAAAGATATTCAAATATGAAAATCAATCCAGCTGTCAGGAAAGTTTCACCCTTGTCCTTTAGAAAAGGTTAATAAGGATTTATTATTAATGGGCCTGAACTTACGGTTTCAGAAGAAATGTAATAGTAGTGAGCCAGGTACATCATTGCAGAAGTAAAGAAACGGCATGAGCTTCTTCCTATGGCAGTGAATGACTCTTACCTCATCCTAGCACAACACAAAACTGGGGAACCCTTTCCTCACTAGATATAATACAGTCAAACCATAGTTTCTCAAATATAACCCTGCAGTTCTCAGCCTCTTTGCATTACCAGGGGGCATCTAGACTCCTGGAGAGCAATAGACCAGATTTAAGACCTTCCCATGGTGTGACCACTATGATGTGCTAAACCAGATGATGGGTAAAATTTTACAGTCTATCTGGTCTTATTCCAAACAACTAACTCACAAATTATGCATATATTTTTGAATACTCTTTATTAACACTAATGTGAATTTCTAGAATAGAGTATACTCTGCTGATACCTAATTTATTAGTTCATTCTTGGTCCAAATCATATGACTTTAAAATGACATTAGTTTCATGTCATTGTGTATTATGTAACATTCTGCACTACTTAAGTTATATACCTGTTATGTTGCTATTCATCACTTTTTTTTGGAAAGTAATCAATATGATGGGTGATATAAGTGATTTCAGATGAAGGATCTGCTGATGAACATGAATTTCATCTCTCCTTTCTTCCCCTGACTACACTTTTGTAGACTTATTCATTGCCATTCAAAGAGAAGTCTATAACATTCCAGGAGGGAAACAAAGAGCCTCTGGAAGTTACAAATTAAATAATGAACTCTAACAAACTTTTAAGCATTCTCTGTTTAGAGAATTAACATCTACTAAATATCAGTTTATATCCTTCTCCACTGAACTTCTTTACTACTAAGAGGAAGTCATATTTAGAAAACAGCTTTTCCCAAATTGAAAAATAAAACTTTCTCCTTAGCATAGCATGTGTGATTAAGCTATTTTAACTTGCTTCTTCAGAGAATCAGTAAGGATGAAAGAATTGATGTAAAGAAAACTGGCTTTAAGTAGCAGTAAAATCTTGTGTATTTGAAACACATAGCAGCTCTCACAATAAAGAAAAACTTTAAATATTTTTTCATTGTGTAGAAAGTTACAAGATAAGGCTTTCATTTTTGACAACTCAGAAAAATCAAGGGAGTATAAATTAGTCTAATTTCTACACACATGTCAAATCAGTTGGTAGGGGTTTCCTAAGTGTTGACTTCCCAATGTCTATGAAGCAACAATGTAACTGCCTACTGCCATCTATAAATAAGACCTCCAAAATCACACGTATGCTTTGATCAGAAAGGGCCTCTCCACGCTATATACAGCTACCCTGCTCAGCACTGTATCGCCTAAAGGATCTAGCCTAAGAAAAAGAATGTAATTAGAATGATTGCCCAACTTCTTCAAAAGAACCATCAAAGCTTGCATCCCCTCAAGCCTTACATCCTTGTTTGTTTCACTCATGATGTGACAAGAAGTCCAAAACTTCCAGCTCATCCTTCATTCACAAACATCTACATATCTATATACACTCTTCAAACTGACAACCAAGTTGTCAGATGTAAACCAGTCTGGCTAGTGGAAAACCAGTAACTCCATATGCTTAGCTTCCTCTTTTCATCTCATTTCCTTACCCCCAACTCTTTTGATTTATAAAAGGCTACCGGTCTGGTAAGATTTGTGTGGACTAGTCAGCACTCCTTGGGCTCTTGAGTTGGTGGGATATCTAAGTTGAAGAGGGAACACATGCACATTCCTTGGGAAGCAGAGCGTTGTCCATGGAGATGAAGCTTCATAGAGTACAAACTGGGGGATTCTCCACTTTTCCCAAAAACCTCACTCCAGCTTCATCCAGTGGGGTCACTTTTGCCCGAGCCACGAAGCCTTCTACAGCCTTATCATAGGTATTTTAGATATTATATGCTTTTTGTTTGCTTGCTTGTTTTTTGTTCTTTGTAAATGCTTAAGTATTAACTTTTGATTGTCCTGGTTGTCCCCTCCCTAAGTCTTAGAGGGATTTGCAGTTTTCTATGTTCTTAATCAAGGTTTCTACTCCCACTTGATGCTGGTCAACTTGTGGGTTTTCTAGGACAGCTGGACACCTGGATGGCCTTATTGGACGCAGTACTAGTTAAGTTAAAGTTAGAAACCTGCACTGTCATTCTACTGAGATTTCCTAGTATATTTTTCATATTGTCTTAATGTAGCAGTTACGTGTTTATGCATTTGTTTCTTTGCACAGACATTTTGTCAAATATTAAAACTCTTTTACTTTTTCATGGCACATATTAGCATATAAGCCTTTATTCTAAGAGTTATTTATTTTTTCACTTGTAGAAACATAATGTTTCCACATAAAGAACTCTGCTGTATCCTCAAGGACTTCTGTTTTCTGTATTCAGGATAATAAAGACTTTAAAACAAAAACAAAACAAAAAGGCTTTCAAACTCTACCACTGGCCTGCATTGTATTCTCAACCTCCTCCCTGAATTCCCCTTTGCCTTCTTAAAATTGAAACTTGGCTATCCATGAAAAACCAGTGGTCTTTCAGCAAATAAACTTCATGACTTTTTTCTCCCACATCCCCATACTATAGTGCTTAGGCGTTTCCTCCTTACTCCTCCTCTTATTCCTGATAATTGACATTTTATTCTTCCTTAAAAGCTCTAGCATCCTTGAAGGGCAATTCATCAACTCCCTCCCCACTAGCCTCCCTTGTTGAACTCCTATACAGACCTCTGGTCACTAACTTTCACTTTCCAAAAATCTTAGCATCTGAATTACATTTTTCCTCTGCCTTATCATCATTGATATAAGATTACCCTTCTGATTCTTTCCCTCCAGAAGTCTGATACTCTACCCACCTCAGCCAACATTTGTCATTAATAAGTGCAGCACCAGCAAAATATCAATTTCTAGCATCCTGCTTTCTGACCAAAAACCTCCTGTCTCTAGTTTATTTACTTTAGTATCTTCACATCTATCTTCATGCTCACTGATATCTCCAATTATCTGACAGTCCTCACTTGTATTAGTTTTTTATTGCTGCTGTAACAATTTACCACAAATTTAGTGACTTAAGATAACATCTATTTATTATTTCAATTTCTACAGGTCAGAAACCTGGGCACAGTGTGGTTCAGCCAGTTCTCTGCTAGGAGTTGCACAAGGCCCAAAGTAAGGTGCTGGCAGGCCTGTGCTCCCATCTAAGAGCTCTGGGTATGATTCCACTTCCAAGCTTATTGGGGTTGCTGGTAGAATCCTGTTCCATGCAGTTCTGAGACTGAAGTTTCCATTTTCTTGCTGGCTCTTAGCAGGGGTTATGTTCAGTGCCTAGAGACCATCCACATTTCTGATTTAAGTCCACTCTCCCTATTTCAAAGCCAAGCAGAATGAGTCTCATTCTCTTCATCTCTTCAACTTTCCCTCTGCCTCATCTTTCCTCTGCTTCTAACCAGTGACTTCTAAGGGCTTAGATTGGGGCCACCCAGATAATCCAGGAAGATTTCTACATCTGAAGGTCCATAATCATAATCACATCTGCAAAGCCCCTTTTGCTATGTAACATAACATTTCCACAGATTCTGGGGGTTAGGGTATGGATGTCTCGGAAAGGCCATTATTATGCTTTCCACACCACTTCTAACTGCCTCATCTCTTTACCCTTCCCTTCTTACCCAGTTTAGACTTCATGAGACATCACTATAGCCCACTCCTTTGTAAAATTCTTCCATCACTTTGTCCCTTTCCCTCTATTTTATCTGCCTAGAAAAGTGCTAATTCTGTATAAACCCAGCTTTACTCCAATTCCACACCTCTATATAACAAGCTGGAGAGAAAAAAACACCAGAATTAATAGCACATATCTCTTTTAGTCCAATCCTGCCAGTTACCCTCTATGAACTACTAGTCATAAATTCAGCTTTCCATTCTTCAAGACAACAATTTCACAGGTTTTCCACTCTCCTTAAACTTGTAATACTCTCCTCCCCAATTTCTTCTTAGCAGAGACTCATGTTTCTAATTTCACTGAAAAAAAGAAGAAACTACTCCTATATTCTCACCACATTTAATCGATAGCCCATGTATTTTACTCCCATTACAGTTGAAAATTTTTCTCTTTTCCGTCCTTTCTCTTACATAAGGCTACTAGAATACTGAATTAAATACACAATTACATTTTCAAGGAGATAGCTTATGTAATTATCAATCCTTTTCCCACATCACAAATTCTATTCTTTTATATCATACCAGTTAGAATACAAGCATGGTGTATTATCTCCCATCTTACTACTTTCCCCTCATCATTCTATATTACTGCTCCCATTCATAGAGAAAAGTTATCAGCTCTTAACTCAGGATGATCAGACTGTTGTTCCATTTCTTTCATTGAGGTCACTCTTTTCTTTATCACCAGTGACCTTTATCTTGTTAAACTCAATGGTTATTCCTCTGTGCTCACCATACTCAATATCTTGGCAGCTGCTAACGCTGGGAACATTTTTTCCTTCCGAAGACACATTCTTCATTTGGCTTCCAGGACACCACTTTCACAGTTTTCCTTTCATACCACAATTACCAGTCCTATTTAATCCCATAGTGTACATCTTTCTCTTTTTCTTAGCCTCTTACTAGTGGAGTGGCCCATAGCTCACAGTCCTGGGCCTTTTTTTTCTATGTCTATAAACCAATTTTCTAATTAATCTCATTAGAACTCATGATTTTCAGTAACATCTATATGTGGAAACTGAAAGTTCTCCAGGCACATCTTTTCCATATTTAAATATCCAATTACCTCTTCTGTATATGTAATCAACATTTCAAATTTAACAAAACCAAAACCAAACTCTTGACTTTATCCCTTGTGAGAAAGGCAACTAGCAGTTTCCATATATCCATTATCTCTTTTTTTTTTTTTTTAGCAGAAGATCCCCTAATTTGCAATAGGAAATATATCTACCTACAAACAAGACTATATTTCTCAGTCTTTCTTGCAGTTAGATGTGGTTATGTTATTAACACCAGGCCAATAGGGTATAAGTAGAAATATCATGTAAAACTTCTGGAAAGTTCCATGTGCAACTTCATGAAATTGTCCTTAGTTCTTATCCCTGGCAATCCTAACCCTCAAAAGAGCATTTTTTTCCCCTAGATAGAAATAGTACTACTAGATTATACTGCCACACTGAGAGGGAGTTAGGTTTGAACATGGCCGCTTGACTTGAACAATCAGGAATGCTTCCTTTTGCTTAAATTTAGTTGATTATGCATTGTCATTCTTTTATACTAATTTCTGCTTTTTAAATGTGTTTTATAAAGGCTGAGTGACTGCACCATTGAGACAAGAGACCTGCTATCTGGAATAAGCACTTCATAAACCAATCACTTCCAGACTTTTCAGGCCATCAACAGTCATTTTCTCATACAGAAAGGCAAACAAGCCTTACCAAATCCTTTCATAAGTAAAGGTTGAAATTTTTCAGAACAGATGAGGTTCAGTTGGAACAAAACTGGCATAAACAGAGAAACCTGGTAAAGTGATGTGGGGGACCAGCCAGGAGGATATGAAGAGACACTGCCTTGTTATCTGTTGCATAAATAATAGAATTATTTAAAAAGTAAATGCAATAAAAATTAGCATTCTGTTTTCTTTATATGTGGAGTTACTGATGAGAGTGGACATTCTGAAGCTTCAAGGGAATCTTTTAAACATTATTTTAATGAAAAGAAACATGAGCAAATGAAAGGACTACCCGTGTCTCCTTTCCCCTCAAATCGAATGTTATCAAGAAGAAAATAAAATAGAACTGTCATTCATCATTCTTTTCCTTTCATCTCTGTATCATATTATCTAGTCACAATTTCCACGCACTTCAAAGATTATGCATTAGTGTTTTTAAACTTCCAAATATTAGAAGGTCAAGCATTGGGTCTATACTTTGTACACACAATGTTAACTGATGTGGGAGAGCAGTACAATCATGACCTCATTCATATGGTAATTTCTAACATGACACAGACACTTTCCGGGACAGCTCAAAATCCAATAACTCAACATGATTATGCAATGAAAATACAACTTCAGGTACACCATTATTTCAAAAGCAGAAAGCAGGATCTCTGAGTGAATTTAATGCTTTAGGCAGGCTTAAAGAAAGATTAACTCTTTAAGTGAAATTTCTCTGCCTGTCAAAAACAGCAATTCATGTGGTCATTCTGCAATATGTCAGCTTACCTAAATTGAACTACATTTCCCAGAATTCCCTGTCCTATATGGTTCCCATTTGGTTGAGCCAGAGATTCTCCTGAGAGATCTGGATTACCCAAGTGAAGAGCAGTCATTTTGTAGCTCATCAACCTTATTGCTGACTGGCTGACTCATTTTGTTGATGTATGGCAGTAACTAAAGCCTGCAAGTGCTCCACTGTCCTCTAGAACCTCCTTTAGCTTCAACTCCTGGATCAGGTGTATGTGTTCCATTGTCCCCAGCTTCTGTGGGATCTTCATACTACCAAAGTCAGAGACAAGGAGAACTGACACATGTCCGTCCCTCCTAATGGACTTCAACACACTGTTGTAGGTTTTTGCTCACCCTTGATCTCTACCATTTTATATCTGTCTTTCCTCACAACTCTATCTTAGGAACTCTGAGCTCAGGGTCAGACAGGAAGTCAAGGACCTTAAAAAAATTTCTTAACCAGCTCTCAGTGTTATGTTGGCTCAAATTCCTATAACAAACACAAATACCTTAACACATACATATATACATCTCCTAGTGTTTTACTTCTCCAATTGAGCATTTACTAATAAATCACAATCCCTCACATATATATGTCATTTGACACAATAGTTAACATAATATTTTTCTCTTATACCATACCCTGCTATATATGGGTCAATTAGCCCAGAACCGGGAACAACCTCATTTCTTTTCAGATGCAAAACACAAATGGATCTACTTTGTGGTTCTGAAATAATTGGGTCGTTTTCTCCTTTTAACGTTACACAGTTCCAATCCAAATGATTTGGTGACCATTAAACTTGTTGCATAATTCTGGACTATAAACACTTCCTCAATTTTGGATTCTCTTTCCTCCTGCCTTGGTTCAACAGAGATCTCAACAGTACAACTCTATCATTCCTCCACATGAAAAAGGGAAATCTGTGCAGATTATCCATACTATAAGAAATGTCATGTTTTTAAATGAATACATATAAAAATATTCATAAATCATGTATGTAATATTTGTCTACTTTCTTATATCTAAATTATATATCAATTTTAAAAAAGGAAGGAAACCCATGTTTTATGCTTCAGTAATTGCTGCCACATGTATTTTAACAGAACGCCCTAGACGATCAGGGTCAGGACCCAAAGACAAAGATCACAATTGTGCATAAATTAGGTCTGTCAGTATGCTTGCTCATCATATACAATATGAAGAAAATAACCATATCCTTTTTTCCCCATAAATCATAGCTTCATTGGCTTTTTATAAAATCAATGTGTTCACTACAAAAAGAATAAATTCATACACTTCAGGAAAAAAAGTTTGTAAAGGAAGAAATCCCATCATCCAGCAGTAATCAACAACTTGAGAAACTTTATTCCAGTTGTCTTCCAATATATGCATACATATGCCCAAATAGAAAAACAGCTAGCTAAATGACCAAATAGTGAGACAGACAAAACAGTACACAACTGTTTCTACCATAGATATATAAAGTTATATACTTTAGTTATATAAAAAGCATCAGCATGCTTATCTCTCAGTTTTCTCACAAATAAAATTAGGAGAAAAGTTAGAACCTTTTAATGGGCTTGTGATAAGGAATAAAGGGGTCCCTGGGTGGCTCAGTTGATTAACCATCTGACTTTGGCTAGTCATAATCTCATGGTTAGTGAGTTTGAGCCCCGCATGGGGCTCTCTGTTGTCAGAGCAGAGCCTGCTTCAAATCCTCCCCTGTCTCTCTGCTCCTCCCTTGCTTGCACTCTCTCTCAAATAAAAATAAAAACATTTAAAAGAGAGAAAATTAAAGGAATTATTGGATATAAAACACTGAGATCATCTCTTCAATAAATGTTAATGACTATTTCATACAGGAAAATATTTAATTATGTAAGAATTTAATAGAGGAAAAAGAAACTGAAGACATAGCTAATTAATGTTTCTTTAATACCAGTTCATAAAGATCTCTATACTCAAGAAGAAAACTGTTAAAACGTATCAGTATGTTGGAATTACTTGTGGATAGGTTTTTCTTTTTAGAAAGTACTTCTGATAGTTTCTTAACAAGAAAAAAGAAAGGACTGATATTATTATATGTCTGCTATGTTATATATTATAATTATATATCCATTTTATATTTATATTATTTTATATTATCACATCATTTTTCTTATTTTGTCAACATTTACATTTTTTTCTGTTCTGTATTCATGATTCTCCCATAATGCTCCCTTTAAATGTAATTCATATTTAAGTACTTCAGTGGTCATGACTAGTCATTCTATTGCTACTTTTTCATTTGAGTTCTTTATTTGTTTTTGTCTCTTGATGAGTTGAATTTCAATGTATTCATTTATTCTAGGATAATCGGGGTGTTCTATATCCCCTGAGTTTTACATATTTGAAATATTTTCCTATTGTCTTAATTCCAAAATAAATACAGTTGACCCTTTAACAACACAAGGATTATGGGCACTGAACCCCTGTACAGTCAAAAATCTGAGTATAACTTTTGAAAACCCCAAAACTTAACTACTAAAAGCCTACTGTTAACCTTAAGCCTACCAATAACGTAAACAGTTTAAAAACATATTTTGCATGTTATATTGTATACTATATTCTTATAATAAAGTAAGCTAGAGAAAATATCATTAAGAAAATCATAAGGAAAAAAGTATAAGGAAAATACATTTACAATACTATTCTGTATTTCCTCAATTTTCATGAAAATGGACCCACACAGTTCAAACTTATGTTGTTCAAGGGTCAACTGTAATTAGTTTTTGATACTAATTATAATAATACTTTTTGATCATAGTTCTTCTTTAGAAATCTTTAGATGTTGTTCCACTGTCTTCTGACTCTGATGGACTGGAGAAGACTGAAAGCAGCTATTAGAGAGGGAAATTTTTCTTTATAAGTATGCTGATTTTTTCTGGTTGATTTGTTGACTTTTCTATGTCAGGAATACCAATTATTTCTATATTTTATCTTCTTTGTCCATCCTTCATATCTGTAACTGTCTCTATCTTGCTCTATCCTCTATGTCTATGGTTGTGTTTCAGCTTGTATTCTATTTGTGCTGTTTTTAATTCATTTGTCAGGTTTGTAATAGAGTTTGCAGTTGTGCGCATTTTACTTCTCTTATTCTTCAGTCTCACTTTGCCTTAATCCTATTTATTTAACACCCTGTTCTCCATTCTTGTTTTACAGAATTTGTTTATCTTAGGAAGTTTTCTTTTGTTTCTTGAATTTTCTTAAAGATCAGGTTATTTTATGTCATGTAATGTGAACCTCTCTTTTTTATTTATTTTTTTTGAAAAAAGGGGACTCCTTTTTTTTTAATTTTATTTTTTTCTCCATAATATTTTATTGTCAAATTGTTTTCCATACAACACCCAGTGCTCTTCCCCTCAAGTGCCCTCCACCATCACCACCACCTCTTTTCCCCCCTCCCCCTTCC